>NC_072002.2:93198718-93356218 GCF_028885655.2 Pongo abelii | reverse complement strand
CTTGGTTGAAAGGAACAGAAGTAGCTTTGGTTAATGTAAGCAAAAAGTCGTTTTGGGGAGTTATTAAGGACATGCAGACTTCAATAGGATGGAAGCCAACTTGGGAAGGGTTGAGTGGTGGATGCGAGGGCAGGAAGCACAGAAAATGTCTCAGATCGGGAGTGTCCCGTCAGCAGGCTCCCTCCAGTCTCCGGCCTCTTCGAGACCTTTGCTGAAGACTCAAAGGCCTGGGAGAAACCAGCCGGTTTGCTTGGGTTGAGTAATGGGCCTTTCTTCTGACTGCACTCGGTAAAAAGGAGAGGGGGTAGTTAATACATTCAGCTTCACAGCAGGAAGCAGGTATATGAATTTATCCTGCAATACAATCCATGCAGGGGGAAGAGGCCATTCTCAGAGGAAACCTAGATGGAACCAGGACACCGCAGTAGTTTGGGGAGGGCTAGGGGATACAGCCAACCCTGTTCTTTCCTGCTCCTCTATTCATTGCATTTCTCGTCCTTTTTATGCTCCAGTAAGATCTACTCTTCCTGGCTTTACTGACATGATTGGACCATCTCGATCCATGTTGGGGGTCTGATGACCTTGTTCTTCTCCATCCGTCCTCTTCTGGTCGAAGCTTGGCTCTCCTCACTTCTACCTGCGATGACCTCTGAGTAAAGACGCTTGATCTACTCATCTGGGGTCCACACCCAGCAGGGCAGTGTCTATTTTTCTCCATTAAAGGAAGGGACCAAACACTATACCTCCTGGATTGAACACTATCCCTTGCTGATTGGACACTATACCTTCCTGACTGAACACTATACCTTCCCGATTGAACTCTATACCTTCACAATTGAATGCTATACCTTCCTTATTTAACATTATGCCTCATTGATTGAACACTATCCCTTCCTGATTGAACAATGTATCTTCCTTACTGAGCACTATACCTGTCTGATTGAACTCTATACCTTCCCAATTGAACTCTATACCTTCCTGATTGAACGCTATACCTTCTCTATTTAACATTATACCTCATCGATTGAACACTATCCCTTCGCGATTGAACACTATATCTTCCTTACTGAGTGCTATAGATGTCTGATTGAACCCTATACCTTCCTGATTAAATGTGATACCTTCTCGATTGAACACTATACCTTCCTTATTGAATGCTGTACCTTCTCGATTGAATACTATACCTTCCTCATTGTTAAGCATTCTCATCTCTCTCTCCTCTTTCTCTTAGCTTTCCTAAATTATAATTATTTGAGGATTCAAGCAAAAAAGAATGCATCGTAGCAATAAGGAAAAAAATCCACCATCTTCCTGATGAAGTAAGTCTGCACTCACCATGTCTATATTACAGAAAATCCACCATCTTCCTGATGAAGTAGGTCTGCACTCACCATGTCTATATTACAGAAAATCCACCATCTTCCTGATGAAGTAAGTCTGCACTCACCATGTCTATATTACAGAAAATCCACCATCTTCCTGATGAACGAAGTCTGCACTCACCATGTCTATATTACAGAAAATCCACCATCTTCCTGATGAAGTAGGTCTGCACTCACCATGTCTATATTACAGAAAATCCACCATCTTCCTGATGAACGAAGTCTGCACTCACCATGTCTATATTACAGAAAATCCACCATCTTCCTGTTGAAGTAAGTCTGCACTCACCATGTCTATATTACAGAAAATCCACCATCTTCCTGATGAAGTAGGTCTGCACTCACCATGTCTATATTACAGAAAATCCACCATCTTCCTGATGAAGTAGGTCTGCACTCACCATGTCTATATTACAGAAAATGGGATGGGTCATGGGCAGAGAACCATGTGCTGACAGTGGCGGAGCACCAGAACCTTTAAAAACACTGGGTCCTCAGAAGCCACGCTGCCCCATCCTCGAGGGGCTTTCATTTAAGATTGCTTTACGTTGCAGAGAAATTCGCTTATCTTAAAACAAACAAACGAAACTCTTTCATTTTGGATTTTCTAATTCTTGTGGCTGACTGTCGTTTCCTAATACTACATGGTAAACTGAAGCAATCACAGAATTCTAGCAGAAAATGTCTTATTAAACCAATACTAATGATGATGAGGGTGATAACAATAGCTAGATATTATACTAGGGCTCAGGACTACACTTACAAAGCTAATGACAGAGTGTGACAATCTTAAATTCGTATGATTCCAGATGTTACCTGGCCTAGTATTTTAGTTTCATTTGGACTCACGTCACCATTTTTCAAGCTGTGAAATGCTCAAGTGCAGGGTAAGAGGCCACTTACTTGTTTATTCAGGCAGTAGCATGCGGCCAGGCAGAAGATAGAGATGAGGCAGTACCCAGGCAGGCAGCTGGGGCCCCTGAGTGCTGGAGCAGCACCTGAGGCTTCTACGCTGAAAACAGTCTAGAAGGACACCCACAGGTCAGTGATGGCTAATTGTGGAGTTGGATGCAGTCACTAAAGAGAATTTCAGCATCACTTACAACATTTACCTGACTTACAAAGGAAATTAATTCACATAAAACTTGTATAATTGAAAAATATACTTAAAATTAATAAAATGCTGGACACATTTTAAAAAGTACTGTAAGGTAGAGAAACCAAGAGAGAGAGTTGTGCTTTGGAAGCTGAAAGACAAGTGACTGATTCAGAATGAGGCCTTCTGGTATGGCATGGGCAGGCAGGTAGGAGGTATGGAGCTGATGATGAGGTTTACCAGCTGCATGACCTTGGCCACGTTGCTTAAGGTTCATGAACTTCAGTGTGTCTGTCTATAGAAGAGGAATAATACCCAGTTTTTATCTATGGTTAACTTTAAAAGGAGTTAATGAATAAAAAAGAGATGATATGAAATTGCTTTAAAAAGGTAAAGTGTACCACCTATTTCAGCTGCTATGATTTGTATTAGTATCATACATAACTAAGGAAGAAAGAAACTATAAAAGTGTATTCTTTGATCTCAGAAATACAGAAATGCAAATCTATTTTTCAGATATATAGAATGGAAACGTTTTTGACGTCAAACAGGAAGCTTACAGACACAGTGATACTGCTGGGAAGAATCTTGCTATTCACGACATTTAAAAAGCAAATGCTCCGCTGCTAAGCATAGTTTAAATGCTCCCCACATGTTTTGTGAGCTCTTGCTTTGTAATATGTTACCAGGGATTCATGAAAGTATGTTTCCAAATGAAAAAGGAAATACGTTTGATTTATGTTTTTTATGGTGAGAAACAATTTGTGGCTAATGATTACAAGAGCAAATCAGTGAACTGTGCTCACTCAAATTTCTCAAGAATATCAGCAAGGACGTTGCAATTTTGACAACAAACTTAACATAGCCTAAAAGCTTTAAAATCATTTATCTGTTTAAACCAAGCTTTCAAATTATGAAATTGGAATTCTAACACTCTATTTCCCTGCAAACAATCTCAGTTTTTTCGTTGCTGGCTGCCTTAATCTGGTCTAAAGAGAAAGGGAACATTATCTCCATTGCAACCCCAAAGTAATCCTTCCATTTTGCTTAGATTCTCAAATTATTACTTTAGTATTATGAAAATGTTAATGTGATCTTAATTTCCTGAATAACATGTGCAATAGAGAAAATAATACTATTGCTTACTCTGCTATCTATATAAACAAGGTTTCACGTTTTCCCCACCTGTATAGTAATAATATGTTTGTTATTATATATTCATTTCTTTTAAAATAGAAAAGTGCACAAACAACAGAATTTTGTAAAGACTTTGGAGTTGAATCAATTAATATATATATAAAATTATACATATACACCTACATATGTATGAATATATACACCCACATATATATTCATATATGTAACCTCAGAAATATAGAAAGGAAACCTTTGTGTATATATATTCATATATATGTACAATTATATATACATGATATATGTGTGTGTATCTTTAATTTCATCGTGTTCTCTGTGTATAAGAGAGGCAGAAAATCTCCAGAACAGCGAAAAGCATCCACCAGTGCTCAGACCCCCAAATGGTAGATGTAGACCACATAATTACTTAGGGAATCTTGTTTACACATTTGAATGAGGAGCCTAGATTTCCTAGGAGAGAGGGATTTGATTAGGCCCGAAGTGTTTTTTTTTGTTTGGTTTGGTTTTTCAAATTTATTATACTTTATTTTTATTTTTTTGTGCTTTATTATTATTATTATTATGATTTATTATTATTATTATTATACTTTAAGTGTTAGGGTACATGTGCACCATGTGCTGGTTAGTTACATATGTATACATGTGCCATGCTGGTGTGCTGCACCCATTAACTCGTCATTTAGCATTTGGTATATCTCCTAATGCTATCCCTCCTCCCTCCCCCCACCCCAAAACAGTCCCCAGAGTGTGATGTTCCCCTTCCTGTGTCCATGTGTTCTCATTGTTCAATTCCCATCTGTGAGTGAGAACATGCGGTGTTTGGTTTCTTTGTCCTTGTGATAATTTACTGAGAATGATGATTTCCAATTTCATCCATGTCCCTACAAAGGACGTGAACTCATCATTTTTTATGGCTGCATAGTATTCCATGGTGTATATGTGCCACATTTTCTTAATCCAGTCTATCATTGATGGACATTTGGGTTGGTTCCAAGTCTTTGCTATTGTGAATAGTGCCGCAATAAACATACGTGTGCATGTGTCTTTATAGCAGCATGATTTATAGTTCTTTGGGTATATACCCAGTAATGGGATGGCTGGGTGTTTTTTTTATTATTATTATACTTTAAGTTCTAGGGTACATGTGCACAACGTGCAGGTTTGTTACATATGTATACGTGTGCTATGTTGGTGTGCTACACCCATTAACTCGTCATTTACATTAGTTATATCTCCTAATACTATCCCTCCCCCCTCCCCCCACCCCACAACAGGCCCTGGTGTGTGATGTTCCCCACCCTGCATCCAAGTGTTCTCATTGTTCAATTCCCATCTATGAGTGAGAACATGTGGTGTTTGGTTTTCTGTCCTTGTGATAGTTTGCTCATAATGATGGTTTCCCAGCTTTGTCCATGTCCATACAAAGGACATGAACTCACCCTTTTTTCTGGCTGCATAGTATTCCATGGTGTATATGTGCCACATTTTCTTAATCCAGTCTATCATTGATGGACATTTGGGTTGGTTCCAAGTCTTTGCTATTGTGAATAGTGCTGCAATAAACATACGTGTGTGCATATGTCTTTATAGTAGCATGATTTATAATCCTTTGGGTGTATACCCAGTAATGGGATGGCTGGGTCAAATGGCATTTCTAGTTCTAGATCCCTAAGGAATCACCACACTGTCTTCCACAATGGTTGAACTAGTTTACACTCCCACCAACAGTGTAAAAGTGTTCCTATTTCTCCACATCCTCTCCAGCACCTGTTGTTTCCTGACTTTTTAATGATTGCCATTCTTACTGGTGTGAGATGGTATCTAAGTGTTTTAAAGTTGAATTTTGTTGAGGTACAGTTTATATAAAGGACACAAATTCTAATTGCCTATATTTATGCGGCCAGAAACTGCCACTGTGGGGAACAGCAGAGAGTCTGGGATGCCACCCCACATGCAGACTCACAGATTTGCCTGCCTCCGTTCCAGGAACACTGGCAGAAGACACAAGATTCTGGGGTCAGAGATGAAAGACACTTTATTACCCACAGCAATAGCATGATCCAGGGCATCTGCATGCATGTGATCTGTTGAGCCCCAGTTCTTCCTGGGCAATGTGAAGGGGCCAGGTGATACCTGCACACACCTGGGCTGTGTTGAGAGAAATTCTGATCTTAGCAGATCTGAAACTTTCATAATGAACAGTAAGCATACCTACTCTTTGTTCCAGAGGGAGATATCATCTTTGGTTTTAGAGGCTGTTCACTCCATAAACATCCTTGCAACTCTAGTCTAGAACAAAGAGAGGCATTCCTCTGTAAGAAAGACATGCAGGAACATGAAAAATCCATAAAATATTTTATTCCAACACTACCTCAGTCAAGGCAGAGACAATTTTAACCACCCAAAAAGCTTCATCTAGCCTTCTCATGGTTAATACCCACCCACATATGGCCCCTGTTTACACACATGTGTAATCTATGGTAACAGGGGCCATATGTGGGACAGCCAATTTCCATGATGGCCACTGTTACGATAAATTTGTTTTACTAGTCCCTGAAAATCATGTAAATGGAATTATTCAGAGTATACACTTTTATGTCTGGCTTCTTCTATGTTAAATTATATCTATTGTAGTTTTTTCTTATTGTTGTGATATACTTAGTGTACACTTATACTACAATTTATTTAGCCCTCTTATTGTCAATGTGCATTTGAATTGTCTGTGCTGTTGGAATATTATTAACAAAGCTTCTATAAACATTTGAGTACATGATTTTTGGTGAATATAGTATCTAATTCTGTTCAGGTAGGCCCAGTTAAGGAAGTACTTGATCATGGAGTAAACATATGTTTAGATTTAGTAGATATTATTCAAAAGCTTTCCAAAGTAGCTATGCTAGCTTAAAGTTTCACCAGTACCATATGAGCATTCCATTCTGCATGCCTGCCAGCACTGTATCATCAGTCTATTTAATTTTAGCTATTCCAGTGATACTAGAGTGATAGCTCACCATGGGAGCAAGTGTCCTAATGAGTAATGATACAGTAATTATTAATTTAGATAGCTTCTATTGTAGACTGACTACTCAAGTTTTTTGACTATTTTCAAAAGAAAGTTATCTGTCCTTTTTTTTTAATTTGAAGGAGTTCTTTACATATGCTGAAATAAGGCCTTTGCCAGATAAGAGCATCGTACATATATTCTCCTAGAGTATAGCTTGCATTTTTACTGTTAAAATAGTGTAATTTAATACACATAAATTTTATAATGTAATGAAGTCTAAAATATGGTGATTAAGTGATTTCTGCCCATCCCAAGGTTGAGAAGATATTTTTCTATTTTCTTCTAGAAGACTTATAGATTAAGATTTGCTTTTAGTTTTATCATGTCTTTTTCAGTTTAAGTTTTACATAGATATGAGGTTGGTGTCAGGTTTGTTTTTTTCACATAGATAGCTAACTAATTGACAGCTATGGCTTGACTATTTGTCTCCTCCAAAGTGCATGTTGAAATTTAATCCCCACTGTGGCAGTTAGGAGAGGTGGATCCTTTAAGAGGTGATTGGGTCATCAATTCATGGATTAATGGGTTATCATAAGAAAGGGGCCAGTGGCTTTATAAGAAGCAAAAGAGAGACCTGAGCTCACAAACTCAGTCCCTCATGATACGACACCCAGAGCCGGCTGGGTGCGGCGGCTCACACCTGTAATTCCAACTCTTTGGGAGACTGAGGCAGGTAGATCACAAGATCAGGAGCTCGAGACCGGCCTGGCCAAGATGGTGAAACCTCATCTCTACTAAAAATACAACAATTAACTGGGCATGGTGGCGGTCACGGGTAATCCCAGCTACTCGGGAGGCTGGGGAAGGAGAATCGCTTAAACCCAGGAGGTGGAGGTTGCAGTGAGCCGAAATCACACCACTGCACTCTAGCCTGGGAAACAGAGCAAGGCTCCACCTCAAAAAAAAAAAAAAATACCCAGAGCCACCTCACTAGCAAGAAGGCCCTCACCAGATGCGGCCCCTTGGTCTTGGACTTCTCAGCCTCCATTAAATGTAAGACACATATTCCTCTTCTTTATAAATCACCAAGTTTCAAATATTCTATTATAAACAAAAGAAAACAAAGACATTGACCTAGCACCATTTACTAAAAAGAGTATTCTTTTCTACTAATTGTTCCAATACCTTTGTTATAAATTAGACTACTATAAATGTGTAAGTTACTTTCCTGAATTAATACTATGTAACTTTGGTCTACTTTCCTGTAATTATGTCAATGCCACACTATTTTAATTACTGTAATTTTATTATATATTAATATTTGGTAATGTAAGTCCTCTGACTTCATTGTTCTTCCCCAGTATGATATTTTCTAACATAGGTCCTTTCCTTTTTATAAAATTTTACTTATTTATTTATTTTTATTTATTTTGAGATGGAGTCTTGCTCTGTCATGCAGGCTGGAGTACAGTGGCATGATTTCAACTCAATGGAATCTTCACCTCCCACGTTTAAGTGATTCTCCCACCTCAGCCTCTCATGTAGCTGGGATTACCAGTGTGCACCAACACGCCTAGGTAATTTTTATATTTTCAGTAAAGACGGGGTTTCACCATGTTGCCCAGGCTGGTCTCAAACCCCTGACCTCAGGTGATCCACCTGCCTCAGCCTCTGAAAGTGCTGGGATTACAGGTATGAGCCACCACTCCTGGCCTGGAATTTTACATTTATGTACATTTTATAATTAGCTTATCAATTATCAAACAAATGCTAGGATTTTAGCAAGATTACATTAAATTGGTGACTCATTTTGAAGAAAATGAACACTTCAACACTGTGGAATTTTCCAAGTCACACTGTGTACCTCCATTTGTTTCATTGATATTTAATTTCTTTCAGCGATGTTTTGCAGTTTTTAGTATAGAGGTATTTGACTTTTTTTGTTATATGGTTTGTAGATAACTGACTTATTTTTAACGTTATTTAAAAATATTTTTAATATTTCCATTTCTAGGATATAATTTTTTGTTTCCATTATATAAAAACTCAACTAATTATTTTACATAAAAATTATATCCTGTTAACTCTTTAAAGTATTAATTACAATATGTAGTTTGTATATTTTCTGTTTACAAAATTATGCCTGAAAATAACAGATTTTTTTTTCTCTCTCTTCCAATATTATGCCTTGTATCCTCTTTTCATGCCTGTTGTACAGGACAGGTCCTCTTATACAAGATTGCACAGGTTGATGGTAGACATTTTTGTCTTGTTCCCAAACTCAAGGAAAAAATTATTAAGCATATTCTTAGCTGTAGGCGATATTTTTAATATGATTTTTAAAGTTTCTTTCTATACCCTAGTTTTCTGAGAATTTACCATGAATGAATGTTGAGTTTTATGAAATATTTTTCTCATAATTCTGAGATCATGTGTTTCTATTTTCCTTTATTCCACTGAAGTGGCAAATTACATAGATTGATTTTCCAATGCTAAACCAACTTTGTGTTCATGAAATATAACTCTTGGTTATGATATATTAAACTCTGTATTTATTGCTAGGATAAATTTGCTAATATTTTGTTTAGGATATGGGGTCTATGCTCACAGAGTTTGGCTTCTAATTTCCCTTTATTCAATTTTGGTTTCAAGTTTGTATTGGCTTCATAAAACAAATTGTAAAGTATTTTTTACGTTTTGTATACTCTGAAGGGAATTTTGTAAGGTTGGTATTAAATGTTTCTAAATATTTAGAAGAATTTACAGTGAAGCTATTTGGAGCTAGAGTTTCTGTGAGACAGTCTTAAATTACAGACTATTTCTTTGATTGGTCTAAAACTATGAAAATTTTCTATTTTTATCTCATGTCTGTTTTGATAAATAGGATTTGTTTACATGTCAATTTTATGTAAATTGTTAAATGTATTGACATAAAATTTGTTCAAATATTCTCATTGTTTTAATGATTAATTTATGGTATTGTTTCTTTTATATTTCTGATATTTCTTATTTATTTTTACCATTTTGTTTTTCCTAATTAGTTTTGTTCAATGATTATTATTTTAATAATTTTTGTAAAAAAAAAAACTCTGGTCTTTGAAAATTGTAAGGAGAGCAATGTCAGCAGTGTGGTTAAATAAGAGGTTCTAGTTCTCATCCCCTCTACAGAAACACCAATTTAAAAACAAAGTATGGATGAGAACATCTTCATAGGAGTTCTGGATTCCAGTTGGAAGTTTCCTGGGTGGAGTTCAGAAATAGGAAAAAAATGAATTAGGAGTATAAGAACAGTTTCACTTTACTCACATCATTCCTCTCCCAAGACTGCATAGTGTAGCTCTGAGAGCAATTCCTTTGGCATGAAAGTTTTTCCATGATGAAAAAAAAGAGCAAATGAGCATCCAGACTCACTGCGGACCCAAGGGCTGGGCCTGCCCACTCATACATTTCAGCAGCAGGCTCTGTCAAAGGTCCCACCACTTGGCCCACCCCAAATCTATAGACTGAGTGAGTAGTGAAGGGCTTTCCCTGGCAGGGCCAGTTTATAAAAACTAAAAGAGGTGTCTACTTCTTCAAATTCACAAACATGAATACAAGGCTCCAAAGATCACAAACAATCCAGGAAACATGGCACCATCAAATGAAGCAAATAGCACTCCGGTAACTGATACTAAAGAAATAGAAATCTATGAACTACCTGACCAAGAATCCAAAATAATCATCTTAAAGAATCTCAATGAGCTATAAGATATTGCAGATAAAATAAAATAAGAAAAACAATACATGAATAAAATTGTAAAAATTTTAAAAATTCTTCAAAGAGATATAAATTATAAAAACAAACAACTGGAAATTCTGGAACTGAGAAACACAATGACTGAACTAAAAAGTTCAAAAGAGAGCTTCAACAGCAGACTTGATCAAGCAGAAGAAATAATCAGCAAGCCCAAAGACAAGTTATTTGAAATGACTCAGCCAGAGGAATAAAAGAAAGAAAGAATAAAAAAAATGAAGAAAACTTACAGAACTTATGGAACACTATCAAGGAAAACAATGCAAGTTTTAGAGAAGAGAAAGAGAAAAGAGAGGAAAGCTTATGTAAAGAAATAACGACTGAAAACTTCTCAAACCTGAGGAGGGAAATAGACATCCAAATTTAGAAACCCTAAAAGACCCCAAATAAATTGAATCTAAAGAGATATACAAAAATATGTTACAACTAAATTATCCAAAGTCAAATAAAAGAGCATTTTGAAATCAGCAAGAGAAAAAGGACTTGTCACATAGAAAAGGGCCTTAATTGCAGTATCAGTGGATTTCCTGCAGAAACCTAGCAGGCCAGAAAAAAAAACAGGATAAAGAATTCAGAGAGCTAAAAGAGAAACTACTAACCAAGAATACTACATCTGGATAAACTGTCCTTTACAAATGAAGGAGAGATAAAGACTTTCCCAGACAAAGACTGAAGAACGTTGTTATGACTAGAACTACCTTATAAGAGGTTCTAAAGGGCATCATCACATTGAAGTAAAAGAATGCTCAACAGCAACATGAAAGCAGAAAGTGTAAATCTCATTGGTAGAGGTAAATATATAGAGAAATATAGAAAAATGGAATGCTGTAATAGTGTGTCAATCACTTTTAACTGCAATATAAAATTAAAAGACAAAATTATTAAAAATCACTTTAATTTCAAAAATTGGCTAATGAATACACAACATAAAAATAAGTAAACTCTGACATCAAAGAAATAGTATGTGTGTGGGTGGGAGGAAGAGTGTAGAGTTTTTGTGTGCAATTGAAGTTCAGTTATCATCAGCTCAAAATAGAATGTTGTAACTATAAAAATTTTTAAGCAAGACTAAAGGCTAAAAGAGCCTAGAATAAGATTGGAAGTCCAATACTGGGACATAATTTTGGGATAATAAATTTAATACTGAGGTAGACATCTTTCTCTATTAAAACTGTGCCTGTGTTAGGAACTAGATTAGCAAGATATTACTATTTCTTGAGATGAACATTATGTGTCAAACCCTGGAGAACAGCTCTTCAACACAGTGTAGCAATGAGAACTAATGTTAATAGTAGATCACTGATCCTCTCTCCGTTTATGTGGGCCTGTGGGTAGACACCTACTGTCCTCCATTTTAACTGAAACCTACACCCCAGGTGTTTGAAAAAAAATCAAAGCAGGAGGAAGGAATAAAAATTATATGCTACACTTGCAACAAAAAAATGCATGTGTTTGATTGATTGTTATAGGAAATAAAAACTACATATTCCTAGGCATCCCCTATGAGTCTGGCACATTTAAAAATTCTGAGGCTATAATAACGAGTAAAAACAGACACAGTTTCTACTTTCATGGAGTCAAATAGTCTAGTGATGACCGTATTTTGTAGTCCAATGATACATTTCTAAAGAAGAAGCCAAAGACGTTATGCCTAAGAGAATTCTCTCACCATTGAGCATTCACAATAACAATTTGCTTCATACACACTGTCTTTTTATTAAGGGATGCATCATCATGAAGTATTTCTGAAGCCATTTTAAGCAACAATTAGGGATTCAAACCTGATTTAGAATTCAATCACATGCAGTGTTGCCAGTGCAAATAACACAAAAGGGGTGAAAAATCAGATGAACAGACAGTGTCCACCCCAGGCTACAAAAAGCAATGAACACTATAAACTATTTCATACTGACTTCCTTGCCTAGAAGCAGACAAGCTTCTTCTGACACTATGAAGTTTTCCCCTGCTTATAGACTATTCATAATCTGAGAATATGTGCATATTGAAGTCAAGGAAGCACATTACCTACATCTTCTTGACGTTTTCCTGAACTAAACTTATTGAGCTTTTCATCTAAATATAGAAATATGAACCTTTATTTCTCATTTGCTTGTGTTTTTGGAGAGGACCGTAGGTTGTTTTCTGAGCAAGTATTATCCCCTATGTACTGAGATAATGCAGAATGCTGTTTATCAATGGTGAAAAAAAATATTATTTTTGTTGATTTCCTGAAAATTATCCTCAATTTTCCTCTTAGAACAATCCAAGATGGCCAAAGGCCACATGCTAGACTGCATGCATTTGACACTTTATAAAATATTTTGTCTTTACGGAACTCCACTTATTTTGTTGTTGTTGGAATATAGTTTTTTGTTTGTTTTGGGAGATTTTTTTAAAACTTTTATCTTATTTTATTTTTTAAAGCCAGAATTTATTTATATTTAAAAATGTTCAAGAGACTTTTAAAAGGCCCAATGATCCCCATATATCTGGTTTCATATAAGATTTTAGGAGATGTTTTTAAAAATAGGCCTTAACAAATACACTATTGTATTAGCGGAAGAGTGTTGGACATATTAAATGAATACGTGAGGAAGGTTCTCTCTAGTCTCAGCATCATGAACACTTCCTTCCCTAGAGCAACGGATATGTCTTTGTCATTTGGATATTGGTAATGTCCTAACCTATCGTATTTTATTCTTTACTTTGCTAGGGCATTTAGAGTAAAAGCATTATGAAAAGCTTGGATCTGCATCTCAGGGCATTTGTATTGGGTACTGATCTTTTCCTTGGTTTCATTTAACTTCCCTAATGTTATTTCTCTTCCTTTTCAATTTCTCACTCATTTTCACATTCTTGTAATTTTCACATTTTTGTATGTTGCTTAAAATCCTTTGATGAATGAGAAAAGAACACAGGAACAGAAATATACATAGATAAATAGCCAATTACCCAGCTATATTTTCTCTGTTTAAATGGTTTTTGATGGGACGTCTTCACTGAAGTACCTGGCTGCTTTGAAAACAGGTGGTAAAGAATAAAATCATCTATGCGGTCCTGGGAGACAATGAGGAACGACTCAGCTAGCAAATGACAGTTCCCTGTACATTCAGCATGAACAACGGCTCAGCCACTGAGATCAAAAACGGAGGAAGAGGAAAAGCAGCATGAGGCAGATCTGAGCCTCCAAATAACACACAGAACGGTTTTATTGGAATGAAAAAGAAATTGGATCTAAGCTCTTTGAATGGGAATGCCTGTTGGGATGCTGGTGCTTCTGTTGAGTGGTGGCAGTGTGGTAATACAGTTATTTAACATTTGAACTCTGAGCACTTGATGCTGAGAAGAACCAAGAGGAGAGAGTGCTGAGAGAGGCACCCCGGGCAGCAGGGGGACGGGGCATTGCGAGCAAGAGCAAGGCTGGAAACCATACTAGATTGCACTTTGTTACAAAGCCAACAGAGAACAAACCATCACCTCTTTTAAAAATGTTGTAACTTACATTTTAAAATGAACTTAATTATTTAAGTTAAATTTATATTTAAAAAATTAATTGAAGTTCTACTGTATTGCTGAAAAGCATGTAAATATTGACTAAATCATCTTCTTCACACACTAAAGAAATAGAATCAAGTATGAAACATAATTGCACACGCACACATACATACCTCACACATTTTTATGTCCTTATAAAAATGTAATCATTGTCTTCAGAAAATTATTGGCAAATCACAGATATTGAAGAATGGTTTTACATTAAGAAAGAAAAGATGGTCAATAAGATTAACTTCCTTTATTATAATTATGCAAAGTTAAGTGTTTTGTGCGATTTTTAAGTATTTAAAGGTATCAGTGGAATCATGTTTTGTTGTTTTCAAAGCACATGATAGATAAATTCCTTGGTGCATCTCCATTTAACTGCCTTACATGATTAGCCAATATGCTCCAATCCTTCTCTAAACTTTAGTCCGGACACGCAAAACGCAGGCTAGCCTCAGCAGCCATGGGCCCACCCCAACTCCCAGGCACACTTGACCCCACCACTGGGGTTTCAGACTGACTGGGTTGCATTTAGTATTTTCAGCCCCGATATTCATTATGCCAGTTATTTACATGATTTAACAGTGAAAGTTTTATTGAAATAATATTATATAAACCTTTAAAATAGGAGTAAAAAAAGTGTTTTATATCTACAAAAACATAGTTTAGTCTTCTATAAACACTTGATAACTGAGCATTTTTAATTGGTTCACTAAAAAAGTATTGAGTATGCTAAAAATTGTAAAAGACTTACATATTTGCACTAAAACCTAGAAGAACCTGCTCTGTGATTGTTCTGCCAGCATTTTCATATTTTAATTCCACCATAAGTAAACTCAACTTCTGAAGTGTAGATAATGCCTTATGGGGTAATTTGTGCAAATAAACATACTGATCCCATACTTAAAAATAGAAAAAAAATTAGCTCTACAACTAAGGTTGAAAGAATAATACACATGCATTTGTTTTAAATTAAGAATTTTTAATTATATATTTTAGTCACCCATTGTAATTCATGTCATTTTTACCTACAAACAAGTCACAATTTTGAAAGATAAAAAGGCTTTCAATGTACATTACTGACTAATATAGCCTTCTTTCATAATAAAAATATTCTTTCATATTCAAAAATATAAATTTTGAAGTGTGCTATTCACAAAAACATATCCAGATATGTATTTTCTTCACATTTAGAAACTGTCCTTCTCAACTAAAACGGATTGTAAGTTTTCCATGGGTTTAACTGGTTGAAATAGATATACACAGCTCAGCATAAATACAGCAGAAGCAGCCTAATAATTGTGGAAGTGTTAAAAAGCATTCAGAGAAGCAAGCGGGAGTTGGTTTTCATGATGATGGGAATATAAAATGTTGCACACACTCTGGAAAACAGATTGGAAGTTTCTTAAATAACTAAGCACACAGCCACTCACTACGTGACCCAGCTCTGCAGTCCTGGGCTTCTATCCCAGAGTAGTAGAAACGTGTTCACACAGAAACCTATATATGACTGTTCATAGAAGACTTATGCATAACAAGGCTAAGCTGGAAACAACCCAGGTGTCCTTCTGCAGTTGAATGTCAATAATTAACAAATTGTGACACATACATACCACGAAATTGTGCGCAACAATCCACATGAATGAACTATAGATACCTACAGCAACTTGGGCAGATTTCAAGGGTATTATACTGAGTGAAAAAAAGCCAGTCTCAAAAGAGAACACGCTGTATGATTTTATTCGTATAACGTCCTCAAAATTACAAGTTTTTAGAGATGGAGAGTGGATTAGCGGCTGCCAAGGGTTGGGGAAGCCAGGAGAGAAGGAGTTGGGTGGGACAATGAAGTGGGTGCTTGCAGAAACCTGTGAAGGATCTTCTGTATCTTCTAGAGTAGTTCAGAGATCAATAGCCTTCTCTGTCATTCTACTTGACCAATATCAAAATCTTTCTTTAGTTTTTGTTTTTTTGTTTTGTTTTGTTTTGTTTTTTGAGATGGAGTTTCGCTCTTGTTGCCCAGACTGGAGTGCAGTGGCACAATCTCGGCTCACTGCAACCTCTCTCTCCTGGGTTCAAGCAATTCTCATGCCTCAGCCTCCCTAGTAGCTGGAATTACAGGTGCACGCCACCACGGCCGGCTAATTTTTGTAGTTTTAGTAGAGACAGGGTTTCATCACGTTGGTCAGGCTGGTCTCGAACTCCTGACCTCAGGTGATCCAACCACCTGAGCCTCCCAAAGTGCTGGGATTACAGGTGTGAGCCACTGCAGCTGGCACAAAAATCTGTCTTTAGTTTTTAATTTACCTAAGTAAAATTTACCTGTTAAATCCAGAATAATTCTCCCATATGAACAGAATTTGCTGCACTTAATTATTTCTCAGAGAACTGAGAGGTAATTTTAAACTGAGTTGGGCTTGGAAAACTCCAGAAATTAATTTTGAGCATAAATTTTGCAATATGTATACAATGTATTTGATCACAGAAATGATAATATCTGTGGGTTGAATGAATGAGTAATAAAGTAAATTGGGAGTATCCCTGGCATTGGGGTGTTCAGGGGACCAAGAATGATACAATTGGTGCTGAAGGGAAGGTCTCACCCAGGGACACCTCTAGAGGTAGCACTCACTGTAGATGGGAAGCAGGCTATGGATGGTCTAGATGGATTCCCTAACAACTTCACTAGCAACCAATCCCCAAGTTGAAGGGCTTATATCCATCATTTGAATCAATTACAACGTTTGTTTTTCCTGGATCAAAATAACATTTGTTTAAAAATGGCTAGCAGACAGAAGACTGCTGGAAGTTAGAAGCCTTAACATGTTTTACCTTGAGTCAATTATAAATTATAATATAGTCATCCACCAGTCACCATCACATCAACAGAGCCAGTTGGTTTTGCAGTGCACCCATGGTCCTTGTCACACAGTGAATTCCCACCAAAGGTTGTAGAGTTGAAGTCTATCTCCAAATGGGGCTCTGTTCTGGGAGGCTCTAGGTGACGTAGCCAAGACGAAATTAATTGAGGAAGCTCTAAAGATTTGGTTTGGCCTTAGCCTTACCCTAGTCAGGAAAACCCCACCATTGTCTCAGATTTACCTAGTCAGGAAAATTTACCTAGTCAGGAAAATTCCACCATTGTCTCTGATATTAAAATTAATCTTTTTCTAAAATTTTAATTTTTTGCTACAAAAGGGTTCTTAAATGATCCTGGATTAAATCAGAATCTTGAGTTCACCCTGAATTAGACTTAAGCCCAGAAGACTTGGCAACTAGTCCGGAATCTGCTGTGGATCACATAGAATTTGTTTCTTGGGAAACTGTAATGGGCTGGACGTTGTTTCCCAAGCACACACGCCCACCTGCAAACTCTGAGGGTGGCCTTACTTGAAAAAACATCTTTGCAGATGCAGCCAAGTTATGATGAGGTTCTATGGATTAGGGTGGTTCCTCATACAGTGACTGATGTCCTCATAGTTTAGACACAGCAACCCAGAGGCACTGAAGGAAGAAGGCACGTGAAGACAGAGGGAGAGATGGGAATGACCTGTTTACAAGCCGAGCAGCACCAGCGGCTGCAGGCAGAGACCAGAGGCTGGAAGACAGGC
Organism: Pongo abelii; assembly: GCF_028885655.2. Lineage (NCBI taxonomy): Eukaryota > Metazoa > Chordata > Mammalia > Primates > Hominidae > Pongo > Pongo abelii. The sequence continues at coordinate 93,338,640 of NC_072002.2, read as the reverse complement.
AGGGAACGGTCCTCCCCGAGTGCCCTGGGGAGGAACCAACGCTGCCAACACCTTGATCTTGGACTCTGGTTTCCAGAACTGCGAGAAAACCCATTTCTGTTGTTTTTACCACCCTGTTTGTAGGAATTTGTTACTGCAGCCCAGGAAATTCATCTAGAAATAAATGGCTTTTCAAGTTTCCACTCTGCATCTTTTCTTTCTCTCTTTCTCTCTTTTCTTTTTTGACTTTGGCTTGGCCACTGAGGTGTTAAGTCAAAGCTGTGGGAAGGTTTTAGACACTGGACACTTTTCCCCATTCTCCGATACTCCCCCAAATGTCCCTCTTGGCCCAGCTGCTTGATCCTGGCATTATATGTTGTGAGGCAGCTTCTGCAGGTCCCCATGCTCCCTGGGGCACTCTGGGCTCGAGGCCGGAGCTCTTGGACACTTACGTTACCCCCATGTCCTGCCCTGCCCAGCAATCCCAGTTTTACCTCTGACCCCAGTGAAGTGACTAATGACACCTGCTCCCTCTCAGACACGTCCTCCTCTGGCAGGTCACCCTGTGGGTTCTGGTCTCACCTCTGCCACTGCGTGGGTTGGCGCGGTCACTGAAACTCCTTCAGCCACAACATCCTCATCTAGATAATGGAGCTGTAATGTGTGTTCCTAATATTGCATCCATTGAGCTAAGACACCTGTAAAAAGAATTTAAAAAGCCAAGGGCTCTTCAAGTATGACAAAGTGGTTATGGGTTGAGTCATTAATGTTGATCTCTTTCTTTACAGAGCCTCAGGCCAGAGATTTCAAGAGCATGTCTAATGTTCTGCCTGACTGTGATTTTGGAGGGAACATTTACTTACACAAATGTCTGATTTGGGCATGGCACTGTCCTTTTTCTTACAGGACTCTTCAGTATATGGAGAACAGTAATTCCCTGGTCATATAATAAAAAGATCAATACAAGACGGGAAGAGAGTAGAACAAATATTTGAATAGATATTTAGTGATTCATGAGATTATTCAAAGGATTTTCTAAATAATACTCTTCGTCAGGCCTTCCAGAATCCTACCTGGAAGAGGTAACAGTATGAACTACAAAAAAAAAAAACTTATTAACACACCTGAAGCTGCTCTCCTAGGACACCCAGTTATCTCCTGACTCATCAAGCACAATCAGGCAGAGTGCTTTCTGCCTGTCACAAATGATAGTTTCTTCCTCTTTAATTTCTCCTAAGAGATAATAAGTGGATACTTCTTATAATTAACAGATTTTCATACACTTGTCTTTCTCACTTTTTTTTTTTGAGACAGAGTCTTGCTCTGTCACCCAAGCTGGAGTGCAATGGCGTGATGTCTGCACACTGCAACTGCCATCTCCTGGGTTCGAGTGATTCCCCTGCCTCAGCCTCCCAAGTAGCTGGGATTACAGGTGCGCGCCATCACACCCGGCTAATTTTTGTATTTTTAGTAGAGACGGGCCTCCATCATGTTGGCCAGGCTGGTCTCGAACTCCTGACCTCAGGTGATCCAACTGCTTTGGCCTCCCAAAGTGCTGGGATTACAAGTGTGAGCCACTGTGCCCAGCCGTTTCTCACATTTTATGTGTTTTTTTTCTTTCGTAACTTCTCAGGAAAGCCACTTGTTTAAGAACTATGGCCAGGTTCGGAGCTTCTGTGCGTCAGGGGAACCTGTGTGCTTATTACGATGCCGATTTCCAGTTTCCCAAGTCTGCTGAGTAAGAGCCCAGGTGCCCGTGTTGGGAACACAGTGGTTCCCATGCACCCGGGAAGGGAGGAGAGCACATATGCTCTAACTGGACACTTGCCTGCTGTTGTTCCTTTTTTTCTTTTACAAACCCTTCTTCTTATCTACTGTTGATTGGATTTTACAGTCCTGTTTCAGAAGCTCTTCCTAAACTTTTCACACGGAGAAATTGTATCTCAGGCATCTGACTGACCACACGGCTGCTGATTGAGGACCCAGCTGCGTGATTGAGGAGCCCACCCAGGTGATCTGGCTCCCTCCTCCTGAGAGGTGCCCAGTACGGCGACTCCATCCCCTCCAGCTGAGGCGGATTCGGGGCCATCACACAATCCTAATTTCAAGCCCCCTGGGGTGATTGGCGATGGAGGGCGCCGGCGGCACAGAGCACGCAAGATTAGTGCTCAGGGTCTGGCTGAGAAGCTATTTGTGTAGCTGGGCACATCGGTGTAATTAAGGAAGTGGGTCACAGTCAGTGCAGTTTCAGGTAGGTCAGCAGGAGCCAAGAGCGTGAGATTTTCAGAAAAGAGTTTAAAATATGTGCAACTAAACCCAGCAACACTCATCCTGAAGTAACTGCTCTGTGATTCCCGTGCGTCGCTCGAGCTGCTGGTCACTGACCCAGGCCGTCCTGGCTCCCTGGAGCCCCTGCATTGAGCTTCAGGCTCAGACCCCAGGAGCAGCGTGGACAGCCATGCCCAGGTCGCCTCCGCCACCTCGTGTCTCTCCGTCTGAGTGTTCCAGGCAAAATCACAGAAGGGCAGGCGGGAAGGAAGACCAGGCTGGAGAGGAGCTTCTAGGCAGGTCCAGCGGCGTGGGTGGTCAAACAACGGGGATGAAAATTGGGGGATTTAAAGAGAAGCCACAGAAGTTGGTTGAATTTCACAAGTTTGGTGTTTCCTCTCCCATATACGTCTCAGTTTCCTCTCTCGTTCACAGCTTGCAGTGTGTGCAGCAAAGGCCATGGAGGCGTCTGTCTTTTCAGAAACCCTCACCTTAGACATTCAATTCCGGGTGCTTTTTTCAAATTCTGGCCGAAAGCTTAGAGAAACGCTGGTCTCTTTCACTTCATTCCCGAGCTACGTTGCTGCTCATTGTAATGCTGGGTAACTGGCAGGACGGCTGCTGGGGGAATGGGCAGGACAGAGGTGTCCTCCCCCCGCCCCCACCCTCCCCCACCCCAAACTCAATGCATTTTTCCCACTTGACTCCAGAAATTGTGGCGCTCTGGATAGCGCACTCCTGTTCCGGCGCTCCCACAGTGTGTGGCCAGGGTGCCCTCGCGTTTTTCAAGCCCCAAGAAACAGGGACTGCTACTAACAGACAAAGACAGGGAGGGAGATGGGAAATATTTCTTCAGCATTAATTGCTTAGATTCAGATTTAGTGAGACCTATTAAAAATAAAAGATTCAAACATGGCTTTCTGGGACTGAGTTTCTCTTTTTTCCTTCTTTTATTGCAGTCACATTTTTTTAAAGTACTTTATGATAGATTTTAAAAACTGCCCAATTATATATTTACCCAATAGTCCTTAATTATAGAGTACCATGTAATTACATAATTATGGACTTTTAGAAATGCTTAGTATTTACTCCATAGTCCGTAAGGAGCTGTTATGGACTATTGTGCAATTGTATAATTAGGGATGTTATAAAGTGCATGTTATTTATTCAATAGTTAGAGCCATTATAGTCTGTCATGTCAAGCTCTCCTCAAAGAATATTCTGGTTCCTGAAGCACCCATCTGCTGGAAAACAGGGGCATCCTTGGAATCACCATTGTCCTGGGCCCTCTGGTGGGGAATATGCAACCACAGTAAGTGTTTGTAAATGCAACCCACAAAAACAGGACTGTTAGTATGAATATGATTCACCTTTAAGAACATTTTGGGCTATAACCCATATTTTTATCCCAAAGTCATTTAGTTAAACTATCTGAGAAGAAATATATATTTTATATATATATATATTTTTTTGAGATGGAGTCTTGCTCTGTTGCCCAGGCTGGAGTGCAGTGGTGCGATCTTGGCTCACTGCAAGCTCCGCCTCCCAGGTTCATGCCATTCTCCTGCCTCAGCCTCCGGAGTAGCTGGGACCACAGGTGCCCGCCACCACACCTGGCTAATTTTTTGTACTTTTTTAGTAGAGACGGAATTTTGGTTGAACTTAGGGGGCTGAAGTGGTAGACGTATCCTATAATTGGAAGTCATTTTAAAGAAAATTTTAAAATACAGAAATGCCACTCATCATATACAAAGTGATCTGGTCCCAGGTCAGTGGATGTTGCATTTTAAATCATTTCTGCAGCAAAGATGATGATGCGCCCTCTCATTTCTGCAGCAAAGATGATGATGCGCCCTCTCATTTCTGCAGCAAAGATGATGATGCGCCCTCTCGTTTCTGCAGCAAAGATGATGATGCGCCCTCATTTCTGCAGCAAAGATGATGATGCGCCCTCTCATTTCTGCAGCAAAGATGATGATGCGCCCTCTCATTTCTGCAGCAAAGATGATGATGCGCCCTCTCATTTCTGCAGCAAAGATGATGATGCGCCCTCTCATTTCTGCAGCAAAGATGATGATGCGCCCTCTCATTTCTGCAGCAAAGATGATGATGCGCCCTCTCATTTCTGCAGCAAAGATGATGATGTGCCCTCTCATTTCTGCAGCAAAGATGATGATGTGCCCTCTCATTTCTGCAGCAAAGATGATGATGTGCCCTCAGAAGACCAGCCACAGGCGAAAGGGAAAGATTTACTTAGTGGAAACCTTTTGTTTCCGAAAAGGCTGGAGAGGTCCCAGGATTTGCTATAGGTCATTCTATCTGCGAGTGGGTTACTGGGATGACAAGATACCTACCCATCTCTCTCCATGAGTCGTCACGTACACTGGCCTCCCACCAGTGTGATTCTCATTTGTCCAGGTCTGGTTGCCTGTGTCTCTGTGCTAAGTGCTGGCATCATCTCATGGAAGACTGTGGTTAGGAGACATTCTGTAACCGTGAGGATTCAACTAAGTTAAAACCCACACCACACCAGGACAGCATTTTCCCCACACCCACCATTGTCTAAATTCAGTGGCTTTGGGAGGAAGAAAGAGAATGCCCCACCCCCAATACACACATACACACACATACACACATGCACACACATACACACCTGTATGCAAACATACACACAAATGCACACATTTATACACACACACACACACACACATATACACACATGCACACAAACACACACACAAATCTGTAATTCTCCTTTTATTCTTTTAGGACCTCAGACCATACAGGAAAAAGTGTCTGGTCCCAAATTAAAATATTGTATTGTGGAGTTTTTAAAAGTGAGTCAGGTTTTTCCTCAGATAAATCAAATCGATTCTTACCATCTTTCCACTTGCTTTGTGCGACATGTCCTCGAGATGACCTCCCACCCCTGCCATGAAAGGAAGATTTTAATTCTGAAATAAGACAAGAGCAATAATAAAATTGTATTTTGAATTGCCAGAGAGCAATGTGCTGAAAGAACATGACCCTCGTGCAGTAAATATACTTCCTAACCACGGGGTTCATCAGAACTTTTGATAATTAAAAGGTGCAATGAAAACAGATTGCAAGAACATCCTTGTTTTGTAAAATGAGGCGTGGTACACCATTGACAGCGTACCTGGAGTACTTCACCAGCCTGGTGCACCACCATGGCTTACAGGTGAGGAAGGAAGTCCACGTCAGGTGCAGGCACCAGGTCCTCACCTTCAAGAGCTGAGATATGCACAATAATTTCGCCGCGATTTGGAAGTGGTTGCAGGCAGCAGAATAGAAAAGTAGAAAAGAAAACGAAAATGCGGATTAGATTTTGGTTCACCTCAGGACGTCAGAGAAAGCATCTTCACTAGCCACCATGTTAGGTCAATCCATGGATGTGATTAAAGGGGCAAGGTTTGGAGTTTTTAATGAACAAAAACTCACAATAGCTTGTCAGTAACTGCATGTTAGCCAAGGCTTCCTACCATTATTCTGATTTCAAGTGGATGCAAATGGGAATGATCGGGGATCCTACACCCATTTTCTCCTTCAGCTTTCACAGTGTCCAGAAGTTGTTCAGTCTATGGTGGATCGGGTGGCAAGAGATGAATGAGATGAAGCCGCCCTGAGTGGTTTTGTACGAGGAGGCAGCCCGCTTCCCGAGGTTTCATTCATTCGTTGGGGAATAAAATTCCACTTTCAAGAAGCACCGCTGTAAGCCACAAATGTAGTTTTCTTGTGGTCCATATTTTATGCAAATTTCTGCAGAAACCAAAATCGTGTCTCCTTCAGAAGGAAGTGCAGGGTGGTTTGCATAAATCTTTCTTCTCAAGCGCACTCACAATGTTCTGTGTGAAACCTCATTCTAGGTGATACCATGACCCCAGGGAATTAGTTCATAGAATTCACAACTTATTAAAAAGTGAAATGAAAGAAATGGAGAAAAGAAACATCTTGCTTTACGCTTTCAGTGGTCTACAGTATTAATAGTATGAGGATCATTATCTTCTCTTTATTCCCTAATGGCCGTGGTACAAAATTATACCAGACACAAAATTCTTCTCCACAATGATGTCTAACTGGCTATTAAAAATTCATGTGATCCTGAAACATTTTATTTCTCAGGAACAGAAAATACAAACATGATTCAGTAAGAACCCAGATACATGCTTTAAGCAGAACAGCTCAGACCACAGTGGAGGGCAGAGGGCATTTTGCCCCTGCTTAATGGCCCCGAGTTCCCACTCTGTAGTGGGCACTTTGCCAAGTCCAGGGAACTTAGAAGAATCAAAACACTTCTTCTCTCAAGGAATGTACAGTTTAGGGAAGAGGCAAAAATATTCCAATAAGTATTGGGGGAAGGGCACAGAGGGCCCAAAAAGACTACAGGAAAAGGGATGTCTAGGATGTGTGGGGGTGTCATGGAGGGACCCAGAAGACAGAGTGTTTCAGAGCAGGTAGGATGGCGTGGCTTGTCAGTGAATGCCAACAGAACATTGGTGGTGTTTGCTTGGAATATCTTCACTCATTCAATACAATTTGTTTTGAGGATGTTAAAATCTAAAAGCTTGCAAGCCCCAATGTCAACAGTGTGTGGTCAGGCAAATATACATTTACAAAACGTCAGCAAATGCATTCTAAGATATTCAGGAGAGACGTATAATTCAATCAATGCATCATTGGCAAAATCGAGGCCTATCCATGGAGACACAGAAGGCGACTTTGGCTCTCCCATTTAATAGGTAGGAGTGCAGCTGACTGCCGACATGGGGCGACAGGCTGACGGGAATTGCACACAAGGATCTGCAATTCAAACCCACCCAGATCCCAAATTAAAATGCGCGTTCACCTGCTTGTGGACTAGATATGAGCCTACACGGTCGCTGGGACTAATATTCCTAATAAAGCATCCTTTTTAACAAAACTGAAAATCAATAACAGGAGAAGTTTCAAAATTGACACTAGCCTTTTGAGAAACTGGAAATAGATCTTCCTGTCAAAGACTAACACTGCTCTCCTCTGTCTAGACGGCACTGGGAGCAAAATTATCAGATTTTCATTTCCTCAATTTCACTCCACAGTGGTAGAACGTGCGAGTATTGATTCATCTGCTGAAACAAAAAGCAGAAGGGCTCTTCACCACAGCAGGGTCAGACGGGTTTGTGGGTGTCTAATTATACCTAGAGAGAGCGTATAAATCTTCCCCAGTCATTACGGGAGCGCACGAGTCCACAGGCATCATTAGAATCCATTTAACCCACTCCTCATCCTCCTTGTGTTTTATGGGAGGTCATAGATCCTAGAGTGAATATTATCATGCTTCACGGATTTTCAAATTTGTATCGGAAATAAGATTTGCTGCATGAGAAGACTGGCATGCTTCTCTGTTTGCACAAGCGAAGCTATAAACATGCATCCCAGCTGTCTGTCTAAGTGTGCAAAGTACGGATGGTCAGGGCCTAAGTCCACGTCTTTTCTCCACCTCGGGCCCACGGTAAAGATTTGATTTTCAGGCTATCATTTCACTCCAGTGCATACAATATTTGCAACCCAGGGAACATATTTAATTTTTCAAATGCCATCATCATGTTATGCGCATTTAATATTCCACCAGAAAAACGGTAGGTTTTATGAAAAGAATTTCATGTCTATATAAATTATCATGATATGTATTAAAGTTGTAATTTCCATATCAATAGAGTATTTGCTTACAGTTGGACTGTAGTTTTTGGTTACTATGCCGACTTCAAGTGAATTGCACTAAATAGTATATCACTTTCATATTTTAAACAAGAATAAAATGTATATTTTAAAAGTAGATGAAAACAATACATCTTCCCAAAATAAAGAAATATAATAAACTTCTTACATCAAAAGCACTAGGGTTTGGCCGACAGCATTAGAGAAGTATCAGAGCTCATACTCATCAAAGGAGCCAACTGGTAAGACTCAAGTTTAATTTTCTTTATTGTTAAAAGCTAAAGGCAACGCATGGGAGATTTTATTCTTAGTGTTTCTCTCTCACACCCAGTGCGACTGTGGGACTGTGTATTGCAGACCATTTTGCAACCTGCTTTGTTTGCTCATGGACATTTTTCCAAGTCAGCAAATATGGATTTACATCATTCTTTTTAATAGCTGAACACTATGGATGTCTTCTAATTTATTTAACAGATTTCCTTTGATGAACATTTAGGTCGATTCCAATTTCCTCTAATATAAATAATGTTGTAATGAACATCATTGTGCTTATATCTTTTTTGACTTATCTAATTCTTTCCATTAGATATAGCAGAATCAAACTTGAATGTTAAAGAAGTTCAACTTATTTTAAATTTTGATCATTTTAATACATTTTGTCAAATCATCCAGAAGCTATCAGTGTTCATTCCCATTCTGACAAATATGGGAAATGTTACCATGTTTTTTTTTCTTTTTTTTGGGGGGGGGTGTTCTTTTCTTCTAGGAAAACTAAGGGCAAACAAAATTTCAAGGTCATTTTTATTTGTAATTATTTGCTAATGAAGTCAAAAGTCTTTCATACTTTGTTGGTCATTTATATTTCTTTTGTGAATTATCTATAAATTTGTCTTTCACATGCTGTGAAATTAGATTGTTGACATCTGTTTATTAATATCAGTAGCTTTTTGGTTGTCTGATTTATATATTGCTGTTTACATTACAATCTCCTCTGACACCAAATGTATTTTAGTATGAAAAGTGATGCAGAGTTGCAGCTTTATTTTTCACACCATCATTGATCGACCAGTATTTTTTCCTGATGATTTCAGATGCAATTATTTCATCTAGTAAGTTTCTCTTTCTGCTTCAGCCTGTATCTGAGCATGTTGCTTCTTCCACACTGTCACACCGTCTTCATTATTGACACCATCATCGTTATTATTCAAACCATCATCACATCAGCCTCCTATGAACATTAACACCCGGAAGTGAGCATTGCCCCTTTATGTGCCCTTCCTTTGTCCTGCTTCTTGAGGAAACATAATGGATTCATGGACTTGGCTTTAACTTCCTGATTGGACACTTACTAGTTGCATGACCTTGACAAGTTACTTAACACTTATAACTTCCACTTCTTAGTCCCTACAGTGGACATAATAATTGTGGCTACCCCACAGGGCCGCGTTTCCCTGAAGATGGATTGACCTGGAAAGCGGAAGCCACAGCAGCGGGCCAGTGCACAGCCAGCTCTTCCAGGGGTCAGAGACATTGCATCTCCCGGTTCTTCAAACACGTTTATTCCAGGAAAATTTCAGAAGCAGTTCTATAAAGTTTCTAAGTTAATTCATTGTGAATGAGTTGGAATTTTCTTTGATATGATGTTAAGGATATTAATTCATATAGGAATAATTAAAAACTGAGGTCCTTTTCACATTAAGCCTTCCTAGCCAAAAATAAGGTATTCATTTTATTGATTCAATATTTATCTTACATACTTTAAAATTGTGTTCATTCTTCCATATAAAATATGTTTGTGGTGGTTTTTACTTCTGCGTGTTTTTCCCTATGTAATACTGTATATACAATATGTATTACATAAACATAATTATATAATCTCTTTGTGTAATATTGTATGCTGACTCTTTATTATCCTTCTGTCTGCTTTTGTATATAACCTTTTATTACCTGTCCATTTTTGACACCATCACTACTGAACTCATGTATATAAATATGTTTGTGTGAGGCATCATACACACATGTGATTTCCTATTGGTAATCAAGTATTTTCTTCTACATATATTTGAAAAAGTATCTGATGATTTTCTATTAAAAATATCTGAAAAACTTACCTAATGATTCTCTTTTGTTAACATTTATGACCTTAGTACCTTTATCTTAAAGGATTTCATTGGTCAGCACTTCCACAAGAAAGTTAAAAATAGTAAAAGAAGGGGGAAAACTCATTCTGCTTCTGACGCCAATAGAACTGCTTTTTGTTTCGTCTAAGCATGTTTATTGTGTTTTACATAAAACTAATTTTCTCTGCCACTTTTACTTAGCTCACTTAGTGTTACTCCTCCACTGTCTCTTTTACCCCCCTCCATCTACATATACTGCTCCTAGAAGTCTGGGGCCCCTGGGGGTCCCTGGATGGTGCTCTCCACAGCCCGGGCCTCGCTGTCAGAAGAGAAGAGAGCAGGAGTAAACATCTGTCTCATTTCCCTCATTTCAAAGGATGTTGCCTATTTGCAAACCAATTATGTAATAAATATTTCTACCCAGAACAAGATATTTGTCAAAGATGGGTCATTCCATAGTTTCAGAATGGATACTTTTAGATTTACCCATTTTAACATCCTTTTGTTTATTTTAGCCGTTTTTGTGGTGTAATCATTTATATAAATATGCATCGTACCACTATGCTTTGGTTAAAGTGCGTATATTATTTTTAGATGTAGAGAGAACAAACATTATTTTAAGAAATAAAAGAAAAATAATTTGTTTCCTCAGTGTAGTATAGTGGTTACAGACGCAGAATTTGGATTCAGAGAGCCAGGATTAAAATTCCTAATTTGCCTAGAACCCTATAACTGGTATTTAACCACTTAATCTTCACTTTCTTTTTGATAAAATTGTGATTATGATAATGACCCCATAAGTTTTAGGGTGGTGTCAGGAAATAATATGCCTACAGTATATTATAAATTCAGTGATAAACGTGAGCTTTCCATTATTACAATAAAATACTATTGTAAAGTTTCAGGATTTTGTAGGATGAGTTCTATTGCCTTGCTCCTTACTCTTAAATTTGTGTACAAAGCAGAAATAGAGATAGGTTACAGATACATAGTAAGGCTGACAGGGTTTGGATGAATGGGTTGTGTGATTTTCATAGTAACTTCCATAAATATGATTTCTTATAACTAAATACTTAATGAAAATTAGGCCACATCAATGGCAAGGCTGCTGTCTCTGGCAAGAGTAAGAACTGCTTCTGGTTACAGGAGGGTCTGATGCCTTGACAGTGACCAGGCTTGAGATACCCATGTGAGTGACTGCTCCGTGGAGATGAGCTGAGGGCATGTCCACGGCCAAGGCCTTCCCCTTTCTTAGATAATAGCTCAGAGCTTGTGACAACATGGTATGTTTGATCATGTCCCATGGGCCTGCAGGCTCCAGAGGCCCTCTCAGGCCTGACGCGTGGAAGCCCCGGTGGCAGGAGGAAAACGAAGGAGAGCAAAGCATCAGTGTGAGGCTTCCGGACACAGAGGCACGGTCCACAGAGCAGGCCAGGAGCTGCACCCAGCGGAGGCAGAGGGTCTCCTACTACATGAAACGAGTTAACCAGGACCCAGAGTCAGCTGACACCATGAAAAGCAGCCAATACACCACGTAAAAGCTCCATTGCACCAAGAACCAAGAAAATCACAACTTGAAAGAAAAAACAGAATCAGCTGATGCCAACACTGAGATGCACCAATGCTGGGCTCGTGTGGTGAGCTGATAGAAGAATGACAAGCAGCAGTGATGCAGCTGCCTCGAGTTCAGGGCAGCACGTTGGTGCCAGCAGGCTGGGACAGCTACACACGGATACCGGAGAAACCGCCAGGGAAACTAAGTGAGAAGACGAACTCACAAGCGTTATAAATCCATAAATTAGGAACCCCAGATAGCATTCACGTAATCCGGAGAAAGCAAATAATGTAATAAAATAACATAAAAAGGAGAAACAGGAGAATAAATAACATCACAATATGGCAGACTTTAGCCCTAAAATATAAATGATTACTTTACATATAAATGGTTGAAATACACCAATCAAAAGCAGAATTTGGCACAGTGTACAAAAAACATGACCCCAAAATATGCTGTTTATAATAAACTCACTGAAAATTTAATGGCATAAGTACATTGAAGGAAAATAATAGAAAAAGATAATTTTAAAAAGAAGGAGTGTGTATAGAAAGATCTGTTACAGTAGACTTCAGAAAAAGGAAAATTACATAAGACATTGCAAAGACATAGCAGTCCTTTTTTGTATACACCAAACAATAGAATCTAAACACACATAAAGCTAAAACCTGTAGAACTAGAAAGGAGAAAGAGACAAATCCACAGTTTTAGTTGGGGAACTTAATAAGCCCCTCTCAGCAACTGAGAGAACGGCAGGCCAGGAGAGCATCCAGGACACAGAAGACGTGAACGACACGACCAACCAACCAACCAACAGGACCTGATGCAAATACACAGAACCTCTCCATGTGACCCACCTACACAGACGTAAACTACAGACGGAGAGATACTCTACAACAGCCCAATCATTATTCAAGAAATTAAATTCATATTTTAAAAGCTCCTGGAAAAGAAATCCCCAGGCTCAGATGATTTAACTGGACAATTCTATCAACCACTTATAGAAGTAACACATGGAATACAATCTGTTCCAAAAATTCAAGAAGGGAGAACAATTCCCAACTCATTTTATGAAGCTAGTATTGCCCTGAGGCCAAATCCAGAAAAATACAGTACAAAAATACCTCCTACAAACCAATATCTGTCTGTCATGAATTTAGATGCAAACTCCTCATCAAAATATTTGCAAACTAAATTCAACAAGACAAAAAGAAAAAGAAAAACTTATGTAACACGACAAAATAGATTTTATTTAAGATATGCCAGGCTAGTGGAATATTCAATAATCAATAAATTGATTATTATCAATAATTGATCATAAAAGTATTTTTATCATAACACACCATAAAAACAGGCAAAAGAAAAAATCATATGATCATAATCATATCAATCGATGCAGAAAAAAAGATTTTTTGCATCAATTTTGTTTTGACAAAACCTAACATGCTAAAAAGAGCTCTCAGTGAGATCGGACTAGAAGAGAATTACTTCAACTTGGTAAGCTGGGAAAAACCTACAGCTAACCTCCTATTTAATAAGGAAAGACCTATTGTTTTACATCTAAGATTAGAACAAGTTTTTCCACAAAATGGCATATTATTGTCTATTTTATGCATATACGTTCATAATAACAAATCAGAAAACATGCAATGATATTTTTATCATATCATTGAAAGTTAGAAAACATAATAGACAACTAAATTTAATTATTATTCAGTAAAATAATTGTTTTCAACAAAATAAACATTTTCATATAACCATTTTTCATTAGCAGTAAGCCAATTAAACAAACTTTCTTGAAATATTGTCCTTCTTAGGTAGTTTCTTAATAAGTGTTGAGAAACTTTGTTGAAAAAATGTGTTCAAAGAGATTTTTATCAAAAATTAAATGGATAAGATGAAAGACTGAACATATTCAAAAAACCTAAAAGAAGGCAGAAAGACAGGGAGAGAAGAATGAAAAGTAGAGACGACAAAGATAAAAAATGATAATTGACTTGGATGCAAACATGTCAATGTTTACATTTAATGGAAATGTTCTAAACACACCAACTAAATGTACAGAAATTGTCATATTGACAATTCAGTATATCTTGAATTTTTAATAATCTAACTCCATGCTGTTTATAATAACCCCCCTTTAAAGTATAATTTATTTTAGTAATAAAAGTAAATGGATGAAAAGAAGATACACCGTGCAAACATGTATCAGAAGAAAACTGGAGTTACTCTATTAATTTCAGAAAAAGCAAACTTCAGGACAAAGAAGAAAAAAGACAGATTTTACAATGTGGTGGCAGTCTTCGTTCACCAAGAAGATATAGCCATCCTAAATATGTATGTGCCTAACAGAAGAGACTCAAATGCATGAAGTAAACATTTATGGAGCTAAAGAAGAATTACAATACAAGGAGAATCACAAGTCCACAATTACAACTGGAGACATTAATAGGTCTTTCTCAGAAATCAATAGAACAAGTAGACAGAAAATCAGGATGAATACTAGAAAATCACCACTAACTAACTGGACCCACTCGATTTTAGTGGAACACTCCAACCAACAACAGCAGAACACATGTTCTTTACAAATGCACATAGAACATTCACCATGACAGATCATATTCTGGATCATAGAGCAAACCTTCACAAATTAAAAATTATTGAAATTATTTCAAGTGTATTCTCTGATCATAGTAAAATTAAACTAAATATTAATATGAGAATGATAACTAGAAAATACACAAATATTTGGAAATTAAACAATGTATTTCTAAATAACTCATAGGTTGAAATGGAGAAAAAATCGTAAAATATTTTGAACTAAGTGGAAAAAAATTAAAAGAAAGAATGGTTTGCAGCTAAAGCAGGGATTTAAGGGAACTTTATATCATTGGATGCCTAGATTCGAAAGGAAGTTATCAAATCCATACTACAAGCTTCCACCTTATGATACTACACAAAGTGAGTAAAATAAACCCAAAACAAAAAGAAGAAAGGAAAGAATACAGATAAGAGCAAAAATCAATGAAATTGAAAATAAAAAGTTATTAGAAAAAATCAATGTAACTTAAAGTTGATTTTTGAAAAGATTTATAAAATGATAAAGTTTTAGACAACTGTACAAATAAAATGATAAGAAAGAAAATAATGATGAATTAAACTCTGCATTAAAATTTTCTAAAGTTTGACAGTGTTGGGAGACTGTCACGGATTTCGATTCTGCATATCTTGTAAGCAAAGTTACCTTTCAGCAAACAGCTTTGGAATGTAGTACATTGCTCCCTGCAGAACAAAAGGCAGATAGGATTACTTCCTAATACGATAAAAACGATGTCTTCCTCTGAGAGGAAGAGAAGGTCTCCTAGCTTATTACTATAAAAAATATTCTAGTTTGTTAAGGTGGGGTTCCTCAGACAGAAACCCACTTGTGCATGAGTACCCACCTACACCCCAGTAATCACCCCTGTGTGACTGGGGGAACAAGGGAGCTGGCGTGGACACTAGCTCTTGCTGCTTGCTGAGTCGTGAGTAATAAAGTCCTTTGTCTCTGACTTATGAGTTGCCTTCCAATATCCATCAACCTGGCAGGCTAACTGGTTAGCCTCTTAAGAAGAAAAACTTTCATATCTTCGTAGTTCTTGACAATCACAATGTTAGACAAGGAACTTGAGTACCCACAATATATAAAGAATATTCAAAATTCAACAATAAGAAAAAGATCAATCAGACACTTCAGCAGAGAAGATATACAGATAGCAAATAAGCATGTGAAAACCATATTAACACATGAACACGTGCTTACCATATTAGCCATTAAGAGATTCAAACTAAAATCGTAATGAGGTACGCCACACACTAGTTAGAATGACAAAAGTTAAAAAAACACCAAAAATCAAATCTGGCACTTGCAAGCAGAGGCAGACCTGACCTTCCCTAAAAAGACAGGATCATAAAAAATGACCGTGCAAGTTGGAAATAAGCCAAGCAGCCTTACTCATCAGAGAAAATTAAGATTGTTTAGTGACCTTTAAGCATTTTTTCTCAAAATCTTAAAAACTTAGTGTTGTATTGGTGTTGGTACCAAATGCATCAAAACATGAAAAAAATGAGGCTAATATTTATGCAGAATGCTACAATTTAAAACAGAACATTGATAACTACAATGTCTGGCTTCTTGGTAAAAAGTGTGTTAAAAGTACTTTGAACAGGACTTGCCCCTTCTTTTTGTAAAATTACGAAACAGAGCTGGCTTCTCTTCCATGCTGAGATGAATTGCCAAGCTCTGCTCTAGGTTTGATCAGCCTCAAACGTTTATGGTTTGCTTTCCATGGCATGCCATTTCTCTGAGAGGTCCTTTGCTGTGATGTGTTCGCTGGTGCCCCTTCCCTGAAGATGTGTTCCTTATTTTTGTCCCCATCAGTGACTTTGCCATCCCAGGGCTCCTCTGGCTACAAGTCTGTGACGCTTCCGATGACAGTAATGCTACAGCTCTGTGGCTGGCCCTTCTATTTTCTATAACTCCACTTACCTCCTATTGAAATTGCACTTTGAATATTATTTCATTTCAAAAGTTGTACCTGTAACTTTTTTGGCCAGTTTTCTCTTTCTCTTATTTGTTTTTGCAAAGCTTCAGGTGTGTACCCCTGGGAGACAGGGAGCCAGCATGGCGAGATGCTCTGCTGTCTGGGAACCAAATGCAAGACCTGCAGGGACCCGTCACCAACAGGTTCCCAAGATGTGCTGTGATGGGAGGCTGACCACGAAGCCCAGCTGTTATTCACCAGTGATTTGTGGACAGAGGATTCCGGAGCAAAGTTTTTCCTTTTAAAATGCTCACAATGAATACACCATGGTAGGTGAAATAGAAACCATGTCGTTGGAAGACTGGTGCTATTTAATTAAGCCATGGTAGCCAAAAGTAAAGCAAGAACCATTACTGTTGATGAGGATGTGAAGAATTTGGAACTCTCAAGAGTCATGTGTGGAAATGCAGAATGGCACAGTCACTCTGCAAAGCAGTAAGGTGGTTTCTTTTCTTTTTTTTTTTTTTGAGACCGAGTCTCGCTCTGTTGCCCAGGCTGGAGTGCAGTGGCGCGATCTAGGCTCACTGCAAGCTCCACCTCCTGGGTTCACGTCACTCTCCTGCCTCAGCCTGTTGAGTAGCTGGCACTATAGGCGCCCGCCACCATGCCCAGCTAAATTTTTGTATTTTTAGTAGAGACGGGGTTTCACCGTGTTAGCCAGGATGGTCTCGATCTCCTGACCTCGTGATCCACCCGCCTCGGCCTCCCAAAGTGCTGGGATTACAGGCGTGAGCCACCACGCCCGGCCAGCAGTGGGGTGGTTTCTTACAAAATCAAGCATGTACTTCCCATGTGACTCATCCATACCACTCCTAGATATTTGTCCTAAATAAATGTTCACAAAAATATGCACACACATGTTTATAGCATCTTTGTTTCTAATTGCAAAACACTGGAAACAACCCAAATTTTCTTAAATAGATGAATACATACCCAGTGCAACACTAACCAGCCAAAAAAATAAAAAGAAACTGTTGCACACAGCAGCATGGATGGATGATGAATGTCAAGAGCATCATGCTGGAGAGAAGGGAATGGAGGTTACCAGGGCTGGGGACAGTGGTGGTTACCAGGGCTGGGGGCAGTGGAGGTTTCTAAGGCTGGGGGAAAGTGGTGTTTACCAGGGCTGGGTACAGTGGTGGTTAATAAGTCTGGGGACTGTGGTGATCACCAGGGCTAGGGGCAGTGGTAGTTACCAGGGCTGGGGGCAGTGGTGGTTATCAGTTCTGGGGGCAGTGGTGGTTATCAGGTCTGGGGCAGTGGTGGCTACCAGGACTGAGGGGCAGTGCTGGTTACCAGGGCTGGGGGCCGTTGTGGTTACCAGGGCTGGGGGCCGATGGTGGTTACCAGGGAAGGAGATGGTGGTGGTTATCAGGGCTGGGGGACGGTGGTGATTACCAGGGCTGGGGGGTGGTGATGGTTACCAGGGCTGGGGGACGGTGGTGGCTACCAGGGCTGGGGACAGTGGTGGTCACCAGGCCTGGAGACAAAGGTGTTTACCAGGGTTGGAGACAGGAGTTTGGGGAGGTGTAGGTCAGCGGATACCAGCTCTAGTTAGGTAGGAGGGTACTGCCAGGGATAGGTATGTGAAGCTTTGCGAAAATAGATAAGTGAAAGAGAAAATTGGCCTAAAACAATAAAAACATAGCTTTTGAAATGAAAAAATCATATTGAAAGTGCAATTTGAACAAGGTAAGTGGAATTATAGAAAATAGAAAGGCAGACTCTGGAGGTGTGAACACTGCAGTCATTGGTGGTGGTGGGGTGGACTGCAGTCATTGTGCAGGGGGTGGGTCATCGACCTGCAGCCAGAGGATTTCCAGGACAGCAAAGCCACTCATGGGGACAAAAATGATGAAAATGTCTCCAAGGAAGTGGCGCAGGCAAACATGACACATCAAAGGATCTCTTGGAGTAATTTCATGCCTTTGAAAGCAAACGACAAAAGTTGGGAGCTGATCAAACCTAGAAAGTTCAAGAGGCCTATTGTACAACATAGTGACTACGGCTAATAACAGTGCGCTATATTCTTGAAAATCACTAAGAGTACATTTGAAATTTCTCACCACAAAAAATCAAGTATGTGGGTTAAGGCAAATGTTAATTAGCTCAATTTAGCTATTCCATGGCGTATACATATTTTAAAGAATCATTTTTACTCCATATGTACTATTTTTATTTGTTAACTTAAATTTTTTAATATAAAAAATGGAAAGCATTCTGCTGAAAGAGAGAAGCCAGGGGTGACATACTGCATGGTTCTGTTTTTACGACATTCTGGGAAGGTTAAAACTGTGGGACCTGAGCACGGGTCAGTGGTAGCAGGGCTGGGCTGGGGATTGGACAGCAAAGGGGAATTGTTTGGGTGGTGGAGCTGTTCTGCATCCTGATTTTGCTGGTAGTTATGCCCATCTATGCATGTGTTAAAACTCACAGAACAATACTCCAAAATGTTAATATCATGAACTGTTAATTTAAAAAAGAGTTGAAATTTATTTCTACTCTGTTCCACTCACTGGGTGACTGGACAGAAAAAGGCTTGGGAAAAGGGAGATAGAATATTATATAATTTAACTTCATATCACGTGACTCAATTGTGAATAACATTTACTTGTAATAATTTATAGTAATGATACAAGCACTGAAAATGTATTCATCTAAAATTAGATTGTAAGTCTAATTAGAGGCGGAGGTGGTGGGAGACTTTATGGGCTGAGAATTCTGAATGAAAACGAAACCTTGTACTCCAGAAGGGGAAGGAATAGCAACGCCCAAACATGAGGGTCAGGATGGAGCCCTACAGCAAGGTCAGGCAGAGACGAGAGGGGAACGAGATGATCAGGCGAAGGGGCAGAAAGTCCCACCCCAGGCAGAGAGAAATGGCAGCAGAGTGGGGCCGGCCCTGCTGTTTCGTGACAATCCCTGCCCAAGTAGTTTACAATTATCTGTGTGTTAATAAAGTTGTGTTTAAAAATTAAAAGAACCACACGCCATGTGGCATATGATAAAGATAAATTAAACATGATCACACCAAAACAAAATTCATGGTTATATTTGGAAAGTGAATTACATAATAAGCTATTTTTGCATCATTTACTATTTTATAATATTTAATCTTCAAATAATTTGTATCATTTAATTTTTATAAGTATAATTTATTTATAAGATAAACTTCTGGTGTGTGTCTGGGATATCAATAGAGTACATTTATTTATAAGATACATTATTTATAAGATAAATAAATGTACTTATAAAAATTTTTATTTATAACAGATATATTTATAAGATAAATGTACTTATACAAATTTATATTTCTAAGATAAATAAATCTACTTATAAAAATTAAATTATATCATTAAAGATTAAACATATAAAATGCATAACAATTAAATCATATAAGGAGAAAAAACCTTGTACTTAAGGAGAAATAACATCTTTTAAAGTTTATGGATTGGGAGGGGTCATTTTGTATCTAGGGATGGTTCAATGTGTTACTATCATTTTATCTCTTAAGACAGAAATAACAACACCTGAATCACTGATATCTCCCTTCCAGGGAAGTCCTGAGTGTTCCTAAATGAACTTTCCAAACTGGGCAAGGTCCAGCCTTCCATTTGCATATAGATAAGCTGGTTTCTACATAATCAGTGTGCCTATTCATATGTTAGTGTATAATTAAAGTGCCTTTTAAGTTACTCAACTACATTCATTTTAGTGTTTAAGTATAAACCGCAGAACTAAATAATGAACCAGAACACGAAAAAAAAATTATGAAGTATTCTTGATACAACTCTACTTCTATTTTTGTAAAAGTAAATTGATTCAATTTAAAGAATGCATTTTTTTCACAAATGTTTTATTTTCAGTATCAAATTGTTGGCAGCTGATTGGTTTTTGTAATATCACACTCTGGAAGAGTGAAACCATACAATTTTGAAAATACTTTGTATGCAAATATGTATTAAAAATCAAAAATAAAAAAAGTATGTGCTATAAACCAGCTAAACAGAATTTTCACTTGGAAAATTGCCTGTTTTGTTTCTAATTTGTGTATAACACACCAAGTCAATTTTAACAGTAAGAAATTTCAGATGTCTTGTATAACCATAACTATAAAGTGCATTCATTTTGTACTTTCTGTCCACAGACATCAAAAGGTATATTTGCTAATTCCCTCAACTTGTCTGCTTCAATTTTGAAGGTGTTTGGAAAAAAACAAACAAAAATAGAGTTTTGATATCCCAGACACACACCAGAAGTTTTAGAATAAATATATTTTCCACTGTAAAATGTGTCAGAATCTCTTTATAAGACCAGGATCTGAGGATAGAAGTGCCAGCCTTGCAGAGTGTCTTCCAGGTTAACTTTTCTAGAGTGTTGGACACACAGGCAGAGATGGAATTCACTGGGAGGACTGGAACCAGGCTTTCCGGAAACCAGGTGCTCTGATATGAGGACTTCAAGCTAACCGTGGAGGGGGAGAGAAAAATAGCAGTAAATCACTAATCTGCTGACTACAGAGGAGAACGAGATTGATTTGGGAAGAGCAATAAACCCAAGTCCAGATCACTGCCCTCTTCACACTGCTAACAAATCCACAAGGAAAGGACTGACATTGGATTGGAAAATAACAAAACACACCAACCAGAAAACCAATCTACTCTTCTACTTGTGTTTTTTTTTTTTTTTTTTTTTTGTGTATGTGCCAAATTTACCAAAGTGATCCTTTGAGGATAAAAATGGATAGCGACCTTCATTTCTTAGCCCTGCTTAAAGATTACCTGCATTTGCTATCAATAACCTGGAGGTTATTGATATGGTTTGGCTGTGTCCCCACCCAAATTTCATCTCGAATTTTGTAGCTCCCATAATTCCCATGGTGGTGAGTGGGACCCAGTGGGAGATAACTGAAGCATGGGAGCAGTTTCACCCACACTGCTCTCATGGCAGTGATTGAGTCTCACTAGATCTGATAGTTTTACGAGGGATTTCCCCTTTTGCTCCGCTCTCATTTTCTCTCCTGCCTGCTGCCATGTAAGACACACCTTTCGTCTTCTGCCATGATTGTGAGGCCTCCCTAGCCACGTGTAAGACACACCTTTCATCTTCTGCCATGATTGTGAGGCCTCCCCAGCCACGTGGAGCTATGAGTCCATTAAATCTCTTTTTCATTATAAATTACCCTGTCTCTGGTGTGTCTTTATCAGCAGCGTGAACATGGACTAATACAGTTATCAATGTACAAAGTCACCACAGAAGTCTCTAGAAGCTGGATGATTGATTAAAAACAAGCAAACAAACAAACAGAAAAGAGTGTTAATGAAAGGGGCTCTCCATAGTGCAGAAGACAGTGTGCTGGGGAGAGGGAGGGAAGAGGTGAATCCCATGAGGTGTGCGCAATGCCCCTACCTGCAAGGGTCTGAGGAGTCCAGGAAAAGGTTGACTACTTGTCCTCTCTCGTCACAAAGGAAGATGGCTGATATGGATGTGCGGGTGGACAGCCCATGGGTGGATCAACGGGGATAAAGTATGAAGTGAATACAATGAACGGGGCCCATGTCCTCCATCCACGGCTGGTAAATTGCACAGGGCTGTGTCTGTATGTTGCTGTTATTGACATAGCTACTCCAGGCTGTGGCAAGATTATTCCACATATCCCCAAGAGGCTGGGAAAAGCGATGCAAAATGCAAGCCCCATCGCAGGCTCATGGGTGCCTGGAGAGAGGCTGTGCCCTCACCAGAGTTCTCGGGATTATTTCACGAGCTTAGCAACAGCCAGACCAGACCTGTCTTCTGACCAGAACAAAAGAAGAAGAAACACTGAACTTCCGTAAGGAAGGGAGGAGACTCACATTCATGAAGACTCTGCCACCAACCACACACTGCATCTGCCGCCCTTTCAAGTTGCACTTGTGATTTCTCTATTTTGCAAATGAAACAAAGCTTGACTATGGTAAAGAAATTGAGCCAAGATTGCGCAGTTAGTAATTCATGGTAACCTGATTCATCCCTACGTCTGTGCTTCCAAGGTTCTTCTGAGGCTGATCACACAGGGATATGAGAGCCTGGGAGTTCTTCGTACCTCGTGCTGGGGCACAGCCGGAGTCAGGGCAGCTGAGATGCCCAAAAGATGCAAGCTTGCTGCCAGCGCCACTGGACTGGCCATAGTAGTCATGGGGCAATGTCACCCAGAGGTGAGAGAGAGCAGTGGCCTGACAAGCACTCAGGTGCAGCAGTGCCCTCACCACCCCCAGCCCTGTGTTCAGCACCCTGCTCCAGGCTTTTCCCTCTTGTGTCGTGCTGTGCGAGGTTGTTCAAGGAACCGCAGGCACTCATGTGCATCAGTGTCAGTGCTGAGGGCCTCAGGGCCTTCTTCCCCAGGATCAGAACCTGCCAGAAGCAATTGCACCATGCTGTTGAGTCCACAGGAAATGTTGTTGGAGCTGGAGACGTCTCCTGTGGTTCGCACTGTGTGACTGTACCAGTATCCATTCTAATATTGTGAATGACGACACAACAGTTAACCCCAAAGAGTCATGGGATCATTCGCTGGGAATGAAAGGGCCTTAATACAGCTGGCCTGCTTTCTCTCTTGTGATCATAGGATTTCTCCTTCACTCGGGGGCTGCTGGAGTCAGGGTGGGGGTTGAGGGTGATCAGAGAGAGGGAATCTGGACTCTTATGCTTAGTCTATTTCACGACAGCACTTCTGCTGTTCTCTCTCTAGTCACCTGCATTGTTGGTGTTATTTAGCTTAAACAAAGGACTTGGTGGCTGCTATGATTGGCGTGCATCCCCCTGAAATTCATGTATTGAAATGGAATCTACAATGTGATAGCCCTAACAGGTGGGGCCTTTAGGAAGTGCGTCATGAGGGCAAAGCCCAGGAGTAAGATTAGTGACCATTTGCAGCTCGAAGAGAGTACCATGGTGCCCCCAGGCCCCTCCTGCCACGTGAGGACACAGCAGAGATGCCATCTAGGAAGCAGCGAGCAGCATCTGCTGGAGCCTCAATCTTGGACTTTCCAACCCTCAGAACTGTGGGAAATAAATTTCTATTATTTATAAATTACCCAGTCTAAGGTTTTACATTACAGAGTCATAAACAAACTAAGACAACGGCCAAATCCAAGGGGAAAAGCAGCTGGGAGGACAGGGGCACAAGCCTGACTATGAGACAGAAAAAGAAGTAACTGCGCGCACGCACACGCTCTTTCTTACGCCGAGTCCCTGTGCTGCTCAGGGGCTTCTGCTCTCCCACTCACTTTGAGCATTTCCATGTCTGGAATCTTGGGGTGGCCCCTATCTCCCCCAGTGAGGGTCCACAGGCCTGAAGGGTGAGTGTGGGAGAGGACTTGGTATGGACCCCGTCTCCCCCAGTGGGGGCATTGCAACCTTAGTTCTGCGGGATGCCACCTCCTGTTGGGAAGGGAAAACATTTGTCCCAAAGTGAGCAGGTCTATGCAAACCTACCCACAGAGTTCCGGAAAGCTGAGAGGCCAGCGAAGAGCCTGACAAATCCAGTTTCTCAGAAACATTTGGTGGGGCTAACGAGCAGAAGGCATGTCTCAGGCAGCCTCAAGATAGTGGATCCTTCTGCTGACACCCCGAGACCCAGGGCACAAAGGGCATGCCTGCTTCAGAAGGATTTGCCCAAGGGCAGAATTTCTGATGAACAGTAAAGTAGAAACCTTGGAGGCCTTCCCAGAACTGGAGTTAATCAGAGGTGCATATGGGGGCGAGCGTCCAGGATGGAGCTGCCTCAGTCTGCGCTGGCTTCCACCTGGGGATAAGGAAAGGTTCTGGTGGCCTGCCCCTGCTCCCCATTGGCCCTCATGCTGGCAGCAGCTGTCCTGTGTATGGTGCACCTCACCGCCGCAGAGTAGAAACATCTTCAGGAGGGTCTGCTCCACCAGGAAAATCAAACCCGATGTCGCAGGGGGACTGCCTGCTGCTGCACGCTGGAACAGAGGGCTCCGTGTGTGAGAGAGTGTATGTGTGTGTGTGAGTGTGTGAGTGTGTGTGGGAGTCTGAGTGTGAGTGTATGTGTATGTGAGAGTGTGTGAGTGTGGGAATGTATGTGTGAGCGCATGTGTGTGTGAGTGAACATGAGTGTGAGTGTGTGTGAGCATGTGTGTGACTGTGTGAGTGTGAGTGTATGTGTGGGAGAGAGTGTGTGTGAGAGTGTGGATGTTTGCATGTGTGTATGTGTGTGAGTGCCTGTGTGTGGATTCTGAGTGCCTGTGTGTGTATTGTGAGTGTGCATGGGTATGAGTGTGTGAGAGAGTGTGTGAGCATGTGTGTGAGTGAGCATGAGTGTGAGTGTGTGTATCTGAGAGTGTGTATGTCAGTGGTGTATGTGAGTGAGCGTGAGTGTGAGCGTGTGTGAGAGAGTGTGTGTAAGAGTGTGTGTGTGTGCGAGTGGTGTATGTGAGTGAGCATGAGGGTGAGTGTGTGTGAGTGTGGGTGTGACGTACATGGAGATACATTCTCTCTGTACCACACGGGCACCTGTTGGTGCTTCCATTTCCCATGGGGAGGGTGGATGGCCATTGCTGCCACTGCGGCCTGACCCGGGAAAGGCCGGCTGCATTGGGCCTCTCAGAGAAGGAAGGCCGGAGCCCCCGGGATGGAGCTCTGGGACAGCTCAGTGCTGCTGGAGGGCGAGGCGGTCTAGAGTGGATGAAAGAGGGAGGAGGACGGGTCCAGGAACTGGGGCTGGGAAGGCACGAGTTCCACGGGGTCCCCTGCAGAGACACCCAAAAGACCAGAAGCTGGCAAGTCCCAAGTGGGCAGGGGAGACCGGGTACTGGACACAGGGCAGGCTCGGTGCTGGCTGGGGTCAGAAGGGCATCTAGAGGCGGAATCCCTTCCTTGGAAACCTCAGCTTTGTCTGTCCACATCGTGGAGGGAAATCTGCCTCACTCGAAATGCACTGATGTGAATTTGGATCTCATCTAAAGAATACCTTCCCCGACATCCACACTGGCATCAGACCAAACATCTGGGCACCAGGGCCAGGTTGATTCATAAAAGCCCCTCACCCACTTGCCCGGTCCTGTGCCGAGACCAAACCCCGGCCCACCAGGCTGGCTCTCCTCCGTCTGCGCTCCCACTGCCGTCTGTTCCCCACTTGAAATCAGCGGGGCTTGCTGAGAATTCACGGGTCAAGTCCGCACCCTGTTTAGAAGCCTCCCGTGGCTCCCTTTCCAAGCCTAGCCCCACACCCACAGCCCTCAGATCTGCACATGGACTTTTTCACGGGGTTCTCAGCACCCTGGGCCTTCCAGCCAGGCTCAACTGAAGTTGCAGGTGCCGCCCTTCATCCTCCGCCCTTGCACGGCCTCTCCCTCCAACAGCTCCCCTGCTTGTCTACCAACATCCAAGCCAGCCCTGACCTCGGGAGTGCATGCTTCTGAGTGCGCATGCATGCACATGTTCACAGAGACCTCTCTTGGCAAGCTCTGGCATATCCTATTCTCCGGAGTTCAGAGCAGCCCCTGCTTCCTCCTGAAGGTCTTGCTGGGCTCTACGCAGGTGTCATGTGCCTATCAGGCAGGCATCATGTTATATTTAACTTTTTACTTGCTTACTTCTGTACAAGCTTGAAAAGGACCACTTGCTATTTTCCACTCTCATCCCAGCAAAAGCATAATGCCTGGCACAGGGTAGATACTCAATAAATTGTTCTGAGTAATGAATGGAGTAGAGCTGTCTCAAAACCTCCAATCGGGATTCTAATGTCACCTTAGACAAGCACATCTCATGGATATTGTCCCCCAAATCCCTTATCATTGTAAACAGCAATCAATGATAATGCCAACAGAAAAAATGGGGCAGCTTTCAAATCAGTGGATTTGGGGAAAATATAATAGCCCTGGTCCTTTTTAGGTAAAATACGTGTGCTATTGTATCAGTTTCCTAGGACTGCCACAAACTGGGTGGCTTAAAACAATGGAATTTTTTCTTTCACAGTTCTGGTGGCCAGAAGTCCGAAATCAAGGTGTGGATGGTGCCATGCTCTCTCCAAAGGCTGACGGGGAAAATCCTTTCCTAGGAGTAGTTGATGGCAAACCTCCACATTTCTTGGCTTGTACACACATCACACACCATTTTTGCCTCTATCTCATTTGGCCTAGCCCTCGTGCCTCCTCCATGTCTCCCTGCCCCAAAATCCCTCTCATTTTTCTTATAAGGACACACATCCGGTGGAGCCTCATCTTAACTGGGTCACTGTATTAGTCCATTTTCACACTGTTATAAAGAATTTCCTGAGGGTGGGTCATTTATAAAGAAAAGTTCAGTAGACTCACAGTTCTGCAAGGCTGGGGAGGCCTCAGGGAACTTACAATTATGGCAGAAGGGAAAGCAAACATGTCCTTCTTCACAAAGCAACAGGAGAGAAATAGCAGAGCAAAGGGGGAAAAGCCCCCTATAAAACCATCAGCTCTCATGAGAACTCACTCATCCGTGATCCAATCACCCCCCACGAGGTCTCTTCCCCAGTCACAACTAGGTTACAATTCGAGATGAGATTTGGGTGGGGACACAGAGCCAGACTGTATCAATCACATTTGCAAAGATCCTACAGGTGTATCTCATTTTGTTGTACTTTTCTTCACTTCACAGATACTGACTTTTTTTTTTAATTGAAAGTTTATGGCAACTTTGCATCAGGTAAATCTCCTGGTGCCATTTTTCCAATGGCACCTGTTCACTTCATGTGTCTGTGTCACATTTCAGTAATTCTCCACATATTTCAAATGCATTCATTCATGGTACATATGTTATGGTGATCTGTGATCAGTGATCTTTGATGTTACTATTGCAATTATTTGGGGGCACCACAAAGCATGCTCGTATAAGATGGAAAACTTAATCCATAAATCTTTTGTATGTTCTGACTGCTCCACCCACCGGACACTCCCCCTCTCTCTTTCTCCTCAGTCCTCCTTATTTCCTAAGACACAACATTATTAAAAGTAGGCCAAGTAATAACCCTACAATAACATCTAGTGTTCAAGTGAAGGGATGAGTCTCTAATTTTAAAACAAAAGCTAAAGATGAGTAAGCTCGATGAAGGAGGCATGTTGAACACCAAGACAGGCTAAAAGTGAGGCCTTTTGCATGAGTTAGCCAAGCTGTGAATACAAAGGAAAAGTTCTTGGGGAAAAAAAATCGTAAGTACTCCTCCAGTGAACACACAAATAATACAAAAATGAAGCATCCTTTTTGCTGATATGGAGAAGGTTTGAGTGATCTAGATGGAGTATCAAACCAACCACAACATTCCCTTAATGCAAAGCCTGTTCCCAAGCAAGGTCCTCATTTTCTTCAATTCCATGAAGGCTGAGAGATGAGGAAGCTGCAGAAGAAAAGCTTGAAGCTAGCAGAGGCTGGTTCACGAGGTTGAAGGAAAGAAGCCATCTCCATACCCTAAAAGCACAAGGTGAAGCAGCAGGTGCTGATGGAGAAGCTGCAGCAAGTTCTCCAGGAGATCCAGCTAAGATCATTGATGAAGGTGGCTATGCTAAACAAAATACTCTCAATGTAGAAATAAAAAAAAAAACCTTCTATTTGAAGAAGATCATATCTAGGGCTTTCACAGCTAGAAAGGAGAAGTCAATGTCTGGCTTCAAAGATTCAAAGACAGGCTGACTCTTATTAGAGGCTAATGCAGCTGATGACTTTCAGTTGAAATCAATGCTCATTTATCATTTCAAAACTCCTAGGGCTCTTAGGAATGATGCTAAATCTACTCTGCCTGTGCTCTATAAGTAGTACAACAAAGCCCATGTGACAGCACATATGTGTATAGCATGGTTTACTGAAGATTTTAAGCCAACTGTTGAGACCTTCTGCTCAGAAAAGTCCATATGGCAGCACATATGTTTATAGCATGGTTTACTGAACATTTTAAGCCCACTGTTGAGAACTTCTGCTCAGAAAAAAAGTTTCCTTTCAATCTATTCCTGCTCGTGGACAATGCACCTGGTCACCCGAGAGCTGTGACGGAGATATATGAGGAGATGAATGCTGTTTTCATGCCTGCTGACACAACATCCTTTCTGCAGCCTAGGGAACAAAAAGTAATTTTGACCTTTGTATATTATTATCCAATAAATATATTTTGTAAGGCTATAGCTGCCGTATATAGTGATTCCTCTGATGGATCTGGGAAAAGTACATTGAAAATCTTCCAGAAAGTATTCATTATTCTAGATGACATTGAGGACATTCCTGATTCATGGGAGGAGGTCAAAATGTCAACATTAATAGGAGGTGGGAAGAAGCTGATTCCAGCCTTCATGCATGATGTTGAGGGTCTCAAGACTTCAGTGGAGGAAGTAACTGCAGATGTGGTGGAAACAGCAAGAGACCTGGAGTTAGAAGTGGAGCCTGAAGATGGGACTGATTCGCTGCCATCTCATGATAAGATTTACAGATGAGGAGCTGCTTCTTATGGATGAGCAAAGAAAGTAGTTTCTGGAGATGAAGTCCATTCCTGTTGAAGATGCTATAAACATCGTTGAAATGACAACAAAGGCTTTATAATATTCCGTAAATTTAGTTGATAGAGCAGTGGCAGAGTTTGAGAGGATTAACTCCAATTTTGAAAGAAGTTCTACTGTGGGTAAAATGCTATCAAACAGCATCTCATGCTACAGAGAAATCTCCGTGAAAGAAATTGATGTGGCAAACTTCATTGTCTTACTTAAGGAATTGCCACAGCCACCCCAGCCTTCAGCAACCACCACCCTGATCCGTCAGCATCACCATCGAGGCAAGACCCTCCAACAGGAAGAAGATGATGACTCACTGAAGGCTCAGAGGATTGGTAGCAAGTTTTAGCAATAAAATATTTTTAAATTAAGGTATGTTAATGTTTAAAGATGTAATACTACTGCAAATGTACTAGATTACAGTATTATGTAACATGATTTTTACATGCACTGGGAAACCAAAAAAATTAGTGTGACTTTGTTTATGGCAGTGTTCTGAAACTAAACCCACAGCATCACCGAAGTATGCCTGTATTTCCAAGTAAGGTAACGTGCACAGGTACTGGGGTTTGGATTTCAACATATTTTTGAAAGGAGACACAATTAAACCCACAACAAACATTAATACCAAAAAAAGCATTTTTTATCCCAATGATTGCTGTTATTTTCATTTTTTGAAGAGGCTACAGCAGGTCAGACGTCAGTGTTACTGTGAAGCCCTCTGTTACAATGCCTTCGTTTTCTTTGTCCTTGAAGCCAAAAACAGATGTTGAAACTACTGTCTGAAAGATGCTGAAACTACCCTTGGAGAAAGGGCCGAGGACCTTCAGAGCCAAAGTTGCAGGCTCAAGGGTGAGCTCTGCTCTCGGCCCCGCGGCGTCCTTAAGGGGTTGCCTTCCGCCACCGCTGCCGTGCCCAGGAGCCACCCCCACCTGCCCCGCTTCTGTACTAAGCTGCATCCTGTATCATTTTATCAATATTTGTGGTTCCATATTTCTAGCTGTTAAAAAGGTTAACATCTTTTAGTAGCCGTTTAAGCTCATGCTGCAGCTAGATAATATACTTCATGGCAGCAAAGCACCAAACACATTTCCTGCAACATTAGCTGCATTTAAAAGTATAATTGTATGCAGCCTTTTCTTGCTCAACAACATTTTAGAATAATGGAGGAACATGTGTATTTACAATGGAGGAAATAACACACAGTATTTAACACTCCTTATGACGCTTATAATTACTTTAGGTGCAAACCCGACAGGCCAGGCCAGGGCCTGGAAACGTTCTTCAGAAACAGAAAAGCATTGCAAGCTGGGACACCATAACCAAGTTGCAGATTTTCAAAAGCGGAGGTTTGTCTAATAAGTGGATGCAGAGCACACAAATGTTTTTAAACATAATTACTATATGCAGAATGAAAGGCTTCACACTTCTCACGGCACCTAATGAGCACAGCCATCAATAGCCTCCGTATTTGCTGCTCTGTGCAGCGGAGCAGGACTGACTGCTGGGCCTGGTGTTTTGTGTCTGAGCTCTCAGTCTATCTCCAGTGAAAATACCTAATTCCAGGCCACTCTTCCAATACATCACAGTCATTTTCGGCACTTTAGTTGTTTTTCTCTCCATTTTTCTTACAAAATAAAGCGTCATTACAGCAGGTTTAAAGTGCACGTTAGTGCCTGCAATCTACCAATGCTTTTCTTTAATATTTCATCATTAAATAGCAAAATAACCTGATATGATCCTAATTTAGTGCCAATTACCCTGCATTGATCAAAGTGACCTTTTCATACTGGAGCACAAAAATCAATCCTGCTGTACAACAAATGTCAGGGGAGGAGAGCAACATATAATCTGTGACAATCAAAACATTACTTACAAATGAAATCACCAATGACCCGCACGCCAAGGCAATTTCTGCATGATGGGCGCTGTTTGTGTTTGCGGCTCTAGTTGGGGAATGTGTTGTTGTTGTTCCCGACAACAGTCAGGATGTATCAGGGCATCAGTCTGCCCTGATACAGTGGTGATATTTTTTCTGTGCTGGCAATGGTGGGTGCAGTGGCCAGGTCCTGGCGGTTGGTGCGCAAGAGAACCACAGAAAGCCTTTGAGGTTCCTGACTTGATGGGGAACACAAAGGAAGGGCCCCCCTTGCAGATCTGGGCAACGCCAGCGTAGTTCACAGTGTGCTGCATCAACTGGTCCTCCAGTGCTAAGCGTTTCCAGGGGAGGGGTGTTTGGGGAATTAGAACCATGTAATAGTTTTCACTGGGAAACCTGCTGATCCCCCTAGAATTCATTCAGACACAGACATTGAGTTTGGTCTAAAAACTCCATCCTGCCACCGAAGATTCCAGTGGCCACAACTTGATGGTGTATATTTCCCAGGTATATGCCTGGCTCCACGTGGCTCCAGGCTTTCTGCAGGTGCATGATGACACTGTGGAGTGTCTTACCTGCGGTGGGGTGCGGAGAGGCAGCATAGAAACAGTGGGCAGCTGGAAGAGGCCTTGTGTCCACACACTGGCTCCACCCCGACTGCTCCTGTGACACTGGGTGAGCCCCTTCACTCCCCTGGTTCTTACTTCTGCAAGAGTCAAATGCAGAAAGGTTTCTCATCTTCCTCACAAGGACTGCCTTAGGAGTTAAAGGACTTAACTACCTTTAGAGTGTTTCAAAGAGTGCTGGGCATATTACAGGGCCATAGTAGTGTTAGCTATTACTACAGAAAATGGAAGTCTGGATGGGCAAGGATTAATTCCATCCTTATGTTACGAAATAATTTTCAAACATGTATTTAGCTAAAAGAAAATCACCTTGATTCAACTATATGAGACATGAAATGTTGAGCTAGGTTTGGTGTACAAACCCATATGAAATCATTAACTGCTAAAGTTATGGTCTTCAAAGGTTGTATGGATGTGCCATAAATCTATTTTCAACAAAAGAGATATGGCTCTCCCTCAATTGTCCAGAAATCACAAACATGGCCAACACACCCAGTGGATCCAGTGCCATCCTGCACGCCTGAACTGACAGACTGCTTTCCTGACGTCTGAACTGGACGTGTAAATATAACGTAAGGCAAGATAAGAAGTGGAAATCCCCCTTCCTTTGGACAGCCCTGGGCTTGTTCTTCGCTTAAGGATCCTAGAGAGTGGGAGCGGCTGCAGGAAGTGCAGACAAGTAGGCTGGGAGTGTAATTGTCCTGAAAAGGAGATTCAAATAGATATCAGAATTTACAACCATCAAACAAATATCCTGTGTTCCAACACAGGGGTGCGATGACCACACTCAGCAAACCCAACCACTGCAATACGGAGATGCCGGGAGCTTGTCTGTTTCTCTACTGGAAGATGACAGGAGCCGAGGAATCCGGGTTCTACGCTGGATAAAGCACCCTCGTCAGCGCTACCCAACCCTGCTAAACCAGGAGTCTGCTCCTCCTGGGGTCTTTTAAAGCTGGGACCTGGCGGGTAGACTCTCCCCTCCCCACCAGCGACGCTGCTGCTACCTGCGCACAGAGGGCCAGAACCGGCTCCTGGCTGGAGAATGAGAACATCCTGCCGGTCCCTGCCGAGTGCTCTCCAGCTCTCCACCAGCCAGAGTAAGAACAAAAACATTTTCAAGTGCTGATTATGAACCTGATCCAGTTTGTTTCACGCGGATGCAGAATGAGTTTCCAGCTTAATGTAAAAGAGCTGTGTGGGCAGATTGTTGAGGTGCGTTCCTTATTTTTTTTAACGTTTTCCAATGCAATTTGCAGCTTAACAGCCACACTATAAATGACATGATTAAGTTTTATATATTTTTGTATATTTGATGCATTTACCCCAATGCAGCTGTCGTTGCTTATACTGTTTCAGATGTTTAGAATGGAGTCAATTGTTGGGAGTAATCACACTTTCCAAGGGGAAGCTTTCTTTTTCCAATTTTTTAAAAGTGCTCTCATATAACCGTGAAATAGCCGCCACCTCCAAAAAAAGATTGAGAATTAATACATCACCTTCAACAAAACCAGTTTTCACTCTCATAGAAAATATGTGTCTCAAAAGATAATCACCATCAGGAAATTAGTGTTTTCATAATCTGCTACTTTCTAGCATTCCATTAAATTCAGCATCCAAGGGTCAGACATGGTGGTACTTTGGGAGGCTAAGGCAGGAGGACCTCTTGAGCCCAGGAGTTTGAGACCAGCCTGGGCAACACAGAGAGACCTCATCTCTACCAAAAATTAATTAATTAATTTATTTATTTATTTATTCACTCATTCAGCATCCATGCCTCTAGGGCTCCCAATGCCATTCTCATTTTCACGACTGCCCAGCACTTTGGCCACTTGGGGAGGAAGGCCTCTTACAAACCACCACGGAGCTTTCTCTGGGTGTCTGAGAAGTTTAGTGGCATATTTTACTCTGTATTCTGCCCTAATTTAAAATAACTATAATAACTAGAAAAGATAATTCCAATTAAAAATAATATTTATATACGCAAAAACATGTAGTCTACTTAATGCTTCTTATCTATCCTTATAATCTTGTAAGAAAATGCAGATGGTAAGTAAAATATTAATTGTGGAAATGATTGGTCAGTGCAAGACTACCTGTTTAGACTGAGTCTGATCTGGTCAAATGAATGTCTGAGTTCTTTACTTTCACCCGAAGCTTTTCAGTGCATGCAACTTACATTACCGATATTTATAAGATTGGTTGGTATTTAATGTGGCCAATATTATATTTTCGTGTATTCCCAGATACTTCAGTGTGAGTGGCCATGCTTACAGTTTCAGAGTGGGCTAAGAGTAGACATAATAAATCATTTGGTTAAAAAGAAGCACAGGATAAAAACACCGCACATGTATAAATAACGTTCTTGTATTTTTTTTAAAAAAGCAATAATACAGAGGTAATTTTAGAAGAAATGAGGTTGGATTAAGGGGAAAAGAAAGCAATCGAGAAACAAGTAATAACTGATATTAAAATCTGGTTGAAATTTTTTGCAGACCTGAAAGATTCATTATATTTCTACTTTTAAAATTCCAAATTTCTCTATACAGAGTTAAAAAGTATCTTAATGTATACTCTTTTGAAACAAAATATCACCTCACATACTTAGTTGTTATTTTTTCCCTTAATCGAGCCTTTAGATATTCTCTATATTTTTTAAGCATGTCAGATTGATTAACTGTACTAATTATCCAGTAAGAAGCTTGTGTCCTTTTTATATTATATTATCATCCCATCACATGCTTTAATAAGTTACTTTGAAATCCATATATATATATAAATTTGATAGCTGTTAGCAGTACTGATTTTCTCTAAAGTTAGTTGTGTTAATTTTGATTTTGTTTAAATGAATTTATTTTGTAACCACGTAAGTACTGTCTAGGAAATATTTTTCTTGGTTATATTCATCCTATGTGTGATGTTCTCTGGCAGGCAACCACACAACCTTCCTAAATTTAATTGCCATACTCTGTGTCAAACTGATCATTGTACAAGTAATAAATCACGCCCTATTAAAGCAACCAAATTTTCTGGACCTTAAGATCGGAAAATTATCAGCCTAATTCTTTACAAATTGCACATAAGATAATATCTGATAGTCCATTAAGCACAACTTAATCAATGTCTTCCATCATAATGCAAAATGCACTGATAAGAATTCAAGCCCCGTTGATTAAAGGTATCACGTAAAAGCCTCTATACATTTCAGGTTACTTGAAGTTAATATCTTGCTAATGTAACAAGCCAATAAATTAGATTATCCATACACCATTTTAAAATAGACTAATATTATA
The DNA here is from genome assembly GCF_028885655.2 of Pongo abelii. Taxonomy (NCBI): domain Eukaryota; kingdom Metazoa; phylum Chordata; class Mammalia; order Primates; family Hominidae; genus Pongo; species Pongo abelii. The sequence goes on along the minus strand of NC_072002.2, from coordinate 93,304,116 downwards.
ATAAAACAAAATATAGTATAAAACCTAACCTAAGAAAATATAATTAATATTAGGTTAACAATAATATTTCAGTAGGAAGAATGATTAGACACACTCTCCTGGTTCTAGAAAAGTGTTTGGCTTTAAGTTACAGCAGGCGGTCCAAACTCTTTGTAGTGTTTTCTTAGGCTACCTGTGAAGTGAAATTACAATAGGAATATACATATTTGCATTATCTCATTATCTCAGAGCCTCTGTCTGGCCTTAAATACACTAAATAAGGTGGCATGAAATTAAATGATTTTGACAATACCTTTTATGACCTTGCCTTGAATTTTTTTAATGACATATTACAACATGCAATTTTATTTCAAATTCAGCGAGCTTTTTTCCTCCAGATTACTTGATTTTTAAGTGCAAAATGTTGTCTGCTTACATCTGTGATACGTATTTCTCACAATATTATCCAAAGCAATTTGTCTGACCTAGTCTTAGCTTCTTTCTTCTGAACTCTAAATACATAAGCTTATATATGTGTGTAAGTTTTCATATACATATGTATTTTTATAAAATTGTGCAATTTATATATAGCATAGTGATTTCCAAACTATTTACATTACACTTACTCTGAGGGTTTCAGAAGTTGGTTTAAAGAAGAAACATTTATTTACACATACCCAAATTATGCAAAAACAATGTGTATGGGCGGGCGTATTTATTACACATGTGTACGTAAATGCTGTGCTAAGTGGAGTCGGGTTTGCTAGCCTACTTCCTTCCCCTCCATTAAAAGTTACATTTCCTTTATTTACAAAAATACAAATACCTTTCCAATTATCACAAATCATTGATTACAATTTTACAAATGCAATTTTCCTTTGAATAATAAAGTACTTGAATATTAAAATAATATTCTGATTAAAATAAATAGTAATTAAGGTTTTTATATAGTGGTACACTAAAATTAGGCAAATTAGTATCTGTCAAGAGAAACTTTTTCAGCGTTGTGGTAAATGCGATGCAAGTTAATCGTGTGAAATGAAGCGATTTGCCCCCTTAAGAAGAACCAATGGAGTTTAAATAGTCCTCCTTTGCCGTGGTAAAAAGGTCTTCTAATCTGAACAAACAAAACGATTCTAGTAGTTCTATTTGTTTAAAAAATAGGTGTAAATTGATGAAACTAATCATTTTACACTAAGTGCTCTTTTTAAAGACAATTGCTGATTGCATGCCCCTTTTGTAGCTGTATCTGAGCCCGAGATGGTGCAAAATCACCATCTCGCCAGTTGTCACAACTATTTGCTCATTCTTTAATTAAACATAATATAGGAAACAGTATAATTCACATCTAATTCGAAATCAACTTCTTTAGGCTGTGAACTCTTTCCAAAACTGTCAGGGATCATCGTTTAATGATTGTCATATCTATCAAGGTTGGGTTTTTCTGCCTGCTTTAATTTCATACTTAAAATTACTGTAGGTATACGTTGATTTTTTTAAAAAAGAAATTCTTTTGAGCTGTACAGCACTCCTTTACAAGCGGTAATGACGATGACGTTAGTGGTGGGAACGGCTTCATCCTGCCTGATTTCATTAGACCGACTCCTATCAAGAATGTGTATCTCCTTTGTACCAGAATTAAAATGGGTTTTTCCACTCAATGGAACAGAGAATGAATAGGCAAATACACTGAAATCACAATGACCTGGCACTTTTAAACTTCATCAAATCATCAAGAAGCTTTCTAAGTGATTTGCAAGTACATTTATTAGATATTTGTCAAGTCATTTTATATAGTTGTTCTTTTATAGCTAAAACATTTGAAAAAAAAATGTTTTGGAGTGATGTGTCCCTTATTTATTTCACAGTCTTGGGAGGAAGGCTATTGTCCCCTCACCTTCAAGATGAAGAAAATGGAAACAGAAATAAGGTAGATTTTCTGGTTCCAAATGAGTAGCAGAAGGAAGTCAGCGACTCATGTATTCAGCAAGCATGCATGGAGTGCCAGTAAACACAGGGAGTACCAGGTCTTGGGGATGGAAATCCAAGGGTCATACTCTCAAGGAGCTTCTGGTTTCAGTGGTGAAAGGGACAAATGAAACACTGGCCAGGCCACCCCTTGCCAAGCACTGCAGGAGCCACATGCCACCAGTGTACCATGCCCAGACTCTTAACCCACGGAGCACGGGGGCTGCGCCTCCAGGGAAGGCTGTTTGGAGGATGCTAACTGTAATCTGAGATTTGCAGGATGGGCAGGATTTAGAGAAAGCCTTTGGAGGGAGGTGAATGGGGAAGAGAACAGAGAAGAGAGACGTGTCTCCACGGCCCTGCTCGGGGAGTGCGCCGTGTGGGTAATTACCCTTTAACGCTGGTTTTTGTCCCTGTTATTGTGTCACTACTGCATATCTGGCAACGGCGGGGAAGAATGCATTAAGCCGGAGAAAAATACAGATTCTGAAACAGGCCTAGAAAACAAATGAAGTTAGGGACATTTGTGTGGGGGGTGGTTTGGCCAGCAAAAGGCAGCCAGGTCTAGATTTAGGGTTTTTTCTCACCCCGACCCTATCCCCTGGCAGCAAGCCTCATGGAGTCTGAGGAATCTTGATGCTGGTTGCTGCCGGTGCGTCTTTTGGCTGCGGCCTTGCCGTGTGCAGCTCCTGCTTGTTGTATCTTCTTCTCACTTATCCTTTCCCTACACGCCCCATTGTTTCCATTTGTGATGCTAGTGATGACACTGCTAAGATCCTTTTACTTTCTAAGCATTGGACTCAAAAGCAGAGGAGCCGCATAAATGCAATCACTTAATTAATTATGCCACCGACTTACACTTCCATCCTCACCTAAACTTTTCGACAGTTCAAACCCGAGTCTTTTGGGAAGTACCAGGACAAAGCAGACAGTGGCCGTATGGTCACAGCATCGCATTAGCAAGGGAGACTTATGGAGAACAGGCCAGCACCAAGAGCTGTCCCTGCAACTGATGGATAGGGAAGGTGCCCACTGAGGGCACAAGGGGAGAGGCCTGGGCTCCCCAGGCTGGAGACTTCCTGCAGGTGAGAGGCGGATGTGGTGCACGGACCCTTCAGCATCAAGAGCCAACGCCAGAGCAGAAAAGCGGGAGGGAGGGTGGCGGCCCACGCTATTCATCTAACCAGATCCCTCTAGAGTGTTCAGGGGACTTTCTGTCTATTTCTTGGAGCAAAGAAATAGCTGCCTGGTGACAGATAGGTGAGCTTGTTTGCAGTTGGTGAGATGGGCCCTGCTCATGTCTGGAGAGCCACTTAGATGTCTATTCAAAACCAACCCAAGCGTCAACACGTTCTGGAAGAGAGCAATTAGTAATGCAAATGTCGCGTTATCTCTGGCTTGGGTTACAGAAATCAGCAAGCAATGGGATGTTTGTGTGGTTCTGTGCTGCTAAGGTACTTTAGGAGGTATCCCAACTCGGAGAGCTTTGTTTTGATGACTTGGATAAAGATAGTGGAACTAATTCTCACTTGAATGGGTGATTGTTTATTTCTGCTTAGCGTGAATGGAGTTAATTGTTTCCAATGGCCTTTCATGGTGGCGCTGTGTGTGGGGCCATCTGCAGCAGATGGCCCCAGCTCTCCACTTGTGGCTTTTAATACATGCTGGGTGCACACTCGGGCCCCTCTTCCGATGTGACCATCGATGAGGAAATACCCCATTCATAGGTGAGTGGAAGTTGATGGCTTTCTTTTTCAAATTAGGAAATAGTAAAGTCCCCACCGTCAGCCATATGTTTCCACGAAGTAAAACAACAACAAAAAGCTTTTCTGGAGAAAAGTGAAAGTAATTATGAAAGGAACTAGAAGGATTCATTCACTGTTAGGAATGGAATCAGTAGGTTGGGAATTTGGAGAAGGCAATATATAATTATGAATTGTTAAGAGGGAGAAATCACAGTTGATGGTAAAGTTTGTAAAATATTTTTGCAGCACTTCTAAAAATAATAATTTCACTGTGGCAGCACTTCTTTCTTTAGGGAATAAATACATACAATTTTAAAGTCTGACATCACTGGAAATGTGTGTGTGCTGCTGGGGACTTTCTGTAGCTTTTGTCTCTTGAAATAATGGTCTAATTAACCTGTGCTAGGTTCAGATGTCTTTTGAGAAGAGGGGCAGCCTGGTGTGAGAGCTGTAGACATATTAAGTTCCAGAAGTGCTGGAAACAACCTTGCAGCTTTGCAGATCAGGCCTAGCAGCAGTGCTCCAGCAGGAGGGAAGAGGAGGCCACAGAGAAAGGGGGTGGTGTTTCCCACACAACAGGATGCAACCAGAAGACTTTAGATTTGATTCATCCTGCAGGAATCAGGGGCCTAGGGTGAGCCGGGTCTGTTTGGGGAGAGACCAGGACACAGGTCAAGAGCTCAGTCCCTTCACAGGGGTCACCCTGCTGAACATGAGGGCTGTTGCTGAAGTCCTGCAAGTCTGAGGTGCTGAAAGAGGGGACAGACTGCAATGCACCCCCAGGGCATTAGAGGACATATGTCCAGCAAGCTGGGGGCCCTGGACACACCATCATGGTCAACGATGTACCCCCAGGGCATCAGAGGACATATGTCCAGCAACCTGGAGGCCCTGGACACACCATCATGGTTGGCACCTGTCAGACAGAGCTCTTACATCTTCACATCTGAACCAGCATATCCCTCACTCGCGACAGTGAGTTGAACTTGTTCAGGCTGACTGTCTAGGTTCTTCACTGCCCTTTTGCAGAGGGACCTACCGGGATGCTGATGTGCCCATGTGCTCGAGGTCACTGGTGGTCACTGCTAGAGCCAGAATTTGAACCCATGCTCTCAGGGATGAGGGCCCATGTTCCTAACCACTGTACTGTTCCCTGGCAGCTTTTCTGTCCACACCTCTTTCTTTTCTCCACTCAGAGAAGGTCACGATGCTTTGATGCTGCTGAGAATGCATCTCTTTACCAGCCAAATGCCGGCCACAGCTAGGTTCTCCTTCCTTCCTCCTAAACACATCTGGTGTCCTCCCTCGACACAACCTCATCCACACAGGCCCCGTCCAGGCTACTTGGGACCTTCCCAGGCTCCCAGCTTTACTCTCCTGTCTGTGCTCTGTTGCTGCTCAACTTGTCATTCCGTGCCTGAGGCTTTCAGGGGTTCCCAGTGCTGAAAGCAGAGGTTCTCAGTGTGTTTTGTTTTACACTTCACTGCTGAAACAATTTTATTACATCAGTGTCTTAGTCCACTCTGGTGGCCAAAACGAAATATTATACAGCCTAGGTGGCTTATAAAAAACAGAAATTTACCTCTCAGAGTTCTGGAGGCTGGGAGTTCGAGGTCAGAGTACAGCTGGGCTGGGTTCTGGTGAGGGCTCCCTTCCTGATTCACAGACGGCCACCTTCTCAATGTGCCTTCTCATGGCAGGTGCCCAAAAAGAGAGAGAGAGCAGTGGCGTCTCTTCCTCTTCTCATAAGATTTCATCATGGGGGCCTCACATGCATGGCTTCATCTAACCTATGCCCTTCCCAGGAGTCACACCTCCTCTTAAAGTCACATTGGAAAGTTGGGTTTCAATGTATGATTTTGGGTGGGAGTAATTCAATCTATAGCAACGTGCGTGATTGAGAATATGTGAGCATTTCTTACTCTTCAGACCTATGCTTTTCCATCTGCCCAGGGTTCTCCAGAGAAACAGAACTAGAGGAGAGAGAGAGAGAGGGATGAGATTTATTATGAGGAACTGGCTCATGTGATCACGGAGTACAAGAAGTCCCATGACCTGCCAAGAGCAAGGGCTGTAAGGCCCTGTCCAACCCCAAAGGCCTGAAAACCAAGGGAACCAATGGTGTAGTTCAGGCCAAGGTCAAAGGCGCAGGACCGGGAGCTCCAGCAGCAGAAGATGGATATCCCAGTTCATGGAAAGAGTGAATTCACCTTCCACTGCCTTCTTGCTCTATTTAGGCCTCAACAGACTGATGAGGTCCCCCATATGGGTGAGAGCTGATGTCTCATTTATTCAGTCTACTCAGTAAAATGAGAATCTCATCTGGAAGCACCCAAAAGGAACACCCAGAAATAATGTTTTACCAGCTTCCTGGGCACCCCTTAGTCTAATCGAGCAGACACATAAAACCAACCGTCACACTCAGAATGCGCTCCTCATTTTGCAAATTATCTTTTGTTCTAATACAAGTGTTTTCTTTCTTCTGAAACCTCCACAACTTTACCAATGAGATGTACTTTCCTTTGTAAAAACACCTGCTGTGGCATTCATAATAGTGCATTTGTGTGTGTGTTTATCTTCTCTCTCTTTCCACCAGAGTGCAAACCCCTTGTGGGTACAGACTGTCTTTTCATTAACATATCAGTCCCTTAAAAGAGAGACTAAGGCTGATGGAAGCCCAGTGAGTGTTTGCTGAATGAAGGAGGAAATCTATGAAATTCAGAGTGTTTTAGATAACTTTTTAGGGTAGCACGAAGGAAACAGACTGCTTTTTAATAATCATGGTGAGGTGACAAATTCTGAGTGCTACAGTATTTAAGGTACTGTGTCCGTCACTGTGAAAAAGCAAGGCTGAACAGAGCTAAGTTACTATCCAAAATTATACAGGTATTAAGTGACAGTGTAGTCAAATTCAGATTTGACTGGAGTGACATCCTGGGATTCCTATTTGGAGGTGATAAACTGTCTTTCAGTGAATAGCTCCTGAGTGTTGGGTAGTAAAAAACTTAAGTTTGCCCCCAAAAGGTTTAGGGTTGGCTCCTGGGGGGTAATCTTCATTTGCCTGGGAGTCTTGGGCTGGCCAGATAGCAAAAGGGATTCAGATGGGGACATTGGGTTGCACAGGATCCACTGACATGGGAACCAAGCTAAACCACACGGACCAAATGGTGGACTTGCCTCGCCCATGTAGTGGAGCCCCCGTACAGACTCTGAACACCAAGCTCGGGGAGCTCCCATGTTGGACAATCTCCGTGCTCATTGTCACTACTGCTGTTGAGAGAGGGCAGAGTCTCATCTCCTGACTCCCTGTGATCAGGACACTGAAAAGCCCTGTGTGCGTCCCCACTGCCACCCATGCATGGCTTCCCCAGACAACCCAGGTCCTGTTCCTGTAACAAACCAAAGCCATGAGGACCCCAGCTCGGTGAGTTCTGGGAGTCCTCCCAGCACATTTATTGAAACTGGGGGCAGCTTTTGGAACCCCTGAACTTATCATTGAAGTCAGGGTAGTATCAGGGGCTGTGCCCTAAAACTATACAGGTGGCTCTAAACTCTTCACAGATGTGGAAGCAAAGAGACACAAAAATAGGAAAGATAAGTTAACAAAGGAAACCAAACAGGAAATAAACACAGAAAGTTGAGGGGATTTTACACTCAAACCTGAGTGAACACAGAGACTGCCTGCAAATAACATCACTGTGCGTAAGAGGCCAGTGGAAGGACACACACCTCGATCTCCATTTCCCCGGGGGAAGGACACACACCTCGATCTCCATTTCCCCGGGGGAAGGACACACACCTCGATGTCCATTTTCCCGGGGGAAGGACACACACCTCGATCTTTATCCCATTTCCTGTTTAGTTCACTGCTGAGCACTCAATAAATATTTGATTTGAACATATATTTATTTTACAAAAGGCAAAGATAACAGTTGAATCACAAATTCAATTGCTTTTAAAGTTCCAATTTATAGAGCTGATTTTCATGTTAAATTGGCAATGACTAAACTAGCTGCTTTGCACTTACTGTTTGAATGCTGGTCCCTGTGTCGTGTGTTGTTGCCATGTGCTGTCATGCTATCATGTGCTGTCACGCCACAGGCTGTGCGTCGTCATGCAATGCTGTGTGCTATATACTTTCATGTACTATCAATCACGTCATGCATTGCCATGTGTTGTCAGGGGCTGTCACGCCACATGCTGTGTGTCGTCACTTGATGTCCTGTGCTATGTACTGTCATGTGCTATCGTGTCATGCATTGCCATGTGCTGTCATGTGTTGCCGTGTCAGATATTGTCACACCCTGTCATGGAATGCCTCTTTTTAACACTATGTGGTGCCCAGGCAGAAGGTTGGTTTGATTTGGAATCTACTGAGGCACCGAGAAGTAGACACTGGTTTTGCAAGGAGTGCGTTAACTGGTACTATGTCTGGTTTTGATCTGGATGGTGACCCCTATCTTGCAAAAGCAAACTAAAGGGAAAGCTCACACAAGGATGTGGTTCCTCTAGAGCCACTCATGTTAGCATTCCTCCCCACACTACCCCCAAAACTTGGTCTACAAAAGCCATCTACTAAGGCCAAAGATGGCAGAGTGATTCTTGTCATTTGTTTTGGCTTTGGCTTCTGGGATGGGCCAGTTATGTCTAAAAAGGATCAATTACTTACCATTACTTCTTAAATATGTATTAAATAAAATCATACACATTTCTAAAAACCTAAACCTAGAAGTTCAGATTTTCCTTTTGCCTCCCTTTCTTTCTCCTTCCTTTGTTATCATCACTTCCTTTCTTATCGTCAAAATTAACCTCCATTAAAATTAAAAATACAATAAAAATCTTTTATTTGTATTAACTATTAAAGTCTTAACAGTAATTTTACTTCTTTTGTGGCACTTCTTTAAGGATAGATCCTAAAATGGTCTGGACATAAAAAGTAAACCTACACAGATAATTTATAGATAAGCCACATATTTCATTTTATTAAAATCCAGAAAGAAAATCAAAGGTAAGGAGGAAACAAGATCACTTGTGTGATCACTCTACTGTGACCGACCAGGCAGCCTCATTTGGGACCAGCTCTCTTGAGCTGCAATGAAAGAATCACATAAAAAGGCTATCAGAGGCCATGTCATTGCTGGCTTAGGGACCCCAAATATTGACTCTTACTTTCAAAGAATCTTTCTTAATGAGATCACTACAGCATAAGCTGGAAAATTGTGTGTGTGTGTACACATGTGTGTATGTGTGTGTGCATGTGTGTGTGAGTGCGAGTGCATGGCTGTGTTACATGTGTTGTGTGTGTGTCCGTGTGTGCACATGTATGAGTGTGTACATGTGTGTTGCTTGTGTGTTGTGCATGTATGTGTAAAGAAAATAGACTCATCAGAATTTTTATAATCTCTTCTTTTGAAACCGATCATTTTCAAATCATATCTCCAGAGTCTGTCAAGAAGAAAATTATTTCAGCTCAATTAGCTTCTTTTTACTTTAATATTGAACACACACACACACACACACACACAAACACAGCTTAATAAGAATAGACCCAATTCTGCAGGCACATAAAACATCAGTTTGAGTATTTAAGATGAAATCCAAAAGGAATGCAACAGTTTGCCTCGGCAGAGGTCGGTCTTTGAAGGAAGTCACTTCTTATGTCTGGATATTTAACAAACGAGGCCAATGATTAAAATGTTTTAAATGTCAATTTCTGCTGTGGGGAAAACTACCTTATATAACCTATAGAATACTTTCTGGAACGCTGCTTGGGAAGAAGAAGGTAGCAGTTCTGGAGCACACAAGATTCTACATACATGTGAGATATATTCTTAAGTATTTTTACTGATGTGGAAAATCAGACTCAAATGAGGTTTAATAATTTGCTCAACATTGAGTGAGGGGTAAGGTTCAGATTCAAAGGGGTCCTTTCATCTGAAAAGCCTCTTCCTTTCTGTTCTATCTACCACCTAGTTAATTTCAGCACTTTTGTCGTGTGGGTGAAGGTTTTCGTGCATACTAATAGCTATTATTTGCTCTGAATATTCTAGATGTCTGACACTGGGCTAAGTGTTTGTCATAAGCTTTCTTTTACCTTCATCAAAACCTTCAGGTAAAGACATCAGTATTAATCCACTTTGTTATGTAAACAAAACAAAAATGCAATCTTGCCTGAGCTCAAGTTCAGCATCAGTTAAGAGGAAGAGGAAGGGCTCCACCCCATCAGTTGGATGCAGGAGCCCCGACTGTGTGTGCCCGGACCTCTCTGCCCTCCAGACTCCACCGGGAGACATTCTGGGGTCTGATAAAGCGAAGGACGCAAAGCTAAGTGTCCGCATGCACCTCTGCTTTCTTGAGGGTTCAAAGCTCCGGAGAGCTCGGTGCCTGCCACAGGCCAGGGCCGACGTCCTCTGGTCATCACGCCATCTTGAGGGTTCAAAGCTCCGGAGAGCTCGGTGCCTGCCACAGGCCAGGGCCGACGTCCTCTGGTCATCACGCCATCTTGAGGGTTCAAAGCTCCGGAGAGCTCGGTGCCTGCCACAGGCCAGGGCCGACGTCCTCTGGTCATCACGCCATCTTGAGGGTTCAAAGCTCCGGAGAGCTCAGTGCCTGCCACAGGCCGGGGCCGACGTCCTCTGGTCATCACGCCATCTTGAGGGTTCAAAGCTCCGGAGAGCTCGGTGCCTGCCACAGGCCAGGGCCGACGTCCTCTGGTCATCACGCCATCTTGAGGGTTCAAAGCTCCGGAGAGCTCGGTGCCTGCCACAGGCCGGGGCCGACGTCCTCTGGTCATCACGCCATGGCCACGACAAGCAGTCTCTGCCCGTGGTTACCTGGAGGGAAGACCCGCCTCGAGAGACGCCCGCCTTGCGAGACCTTCACCCCTGACCCTCCCTTAAACCCGGCTCCCGTGCTGGACCTCAGACTCCGCTCTGGAGACATGCTTTATTGCTTTATTTGTTTCTAATTTAGACCAAAGACCCTGCCTGGCCTTCTGTGATGGTTTTGTCCAGTTGGGCATTTTTGTTCTCACCGTGGCTGCTTATTTTTACTGCTTTATCTTTGCCTTTTTATTGAGTGATTTTTTTTTTAGCTTATTTTACCTTGTTTGTTTGTTTCTCTTGTATCTATAACTTTTTCATAGGGAATAAGAAGTGACAGCCGAAGATGGGAAGGTGGCCCCAGGCATCCAAGGGAGGCTCAGCATCACGTCCTCTGTATGGTCAGGGCAGAAGAGCGTCAGTCCTTTGCCCACCCAGAGCGGGTCCCGCACAGCCCCTCGTGTAGCCCCACTGGAAATGCTGCCCACTGAAGGGATTCTGGAAATTTCACAGCAAACGCGTACTGGCATCATTTATGCCTGCCTTGGAGCCGTATTTCCCTTATCACCAGAGATGAGTCCAAAGGGCTTACTCCAACATGGGAGGTTCTGCCCAGCACCAGCTCTGCTTACCTGTTAAGCCCCGCTCCACCTCTCACACACAAGCCCTCTGCGGCAGCCGGGCCAGCGTGTTCCTGAATCCACTTGGGTGCGCACACTCACACTCTCCACCTCTCATACACAAGCCCTCGGCAGCAGCCGGGCCAGCATGTTCCTAGCTCCTCCTGGGTGCGCACACTCACACTCTCCACCTCTCATACACAAGCCCTCTGCAGCAGCCGGGCCAGTGTGTTCCCAGCTCCTCCTGGGTGTGCACACTCACACTCTCCACCTCTCATACACAAGCCCTCTGCAGCAGCCGGGTCAGTGTGTTCCCGAATCCACCTGGGCGTAAGCACTCACACTCTCTGTCTTTCATACACAAACTCTCTGCGGCAGCCGAGCCAATGCATTCCTGAATCCACTGGGTGTGCACACTCACACTATCTGCTTCTCATACACAAGCCCTCTGAGGCAGCCAGGCCAGTGTGTTCCCGGATACACCTGTGTGTGCACACTCACACTCTCCACCTCTCATACACAAGCCGTCTGAGGCAGCCAAGCCAGTGCATTCCCGAATCCAGCTGGGTGTGCACATTCACACTCTGTCTCTCACACACAAACCCTCTGGGGCAGCCGAGCCTGTGTGATCCCGAATCCAACTGGGTGTGCACACTCACACTTTCTGTCTCTCACACACAAACCCTCTGTGGCAGCCGAGCCAGTGCGTTCCTGGCTCTGCCTGGGCGTGTGCACTCAGCCCTCTCTGTCTTTGCTCATGGGAGATTGTGCCGTGACTGTGTCCAGCCCTCTCTGCTCATCTGTCCTCCCGCCTCACTCCTCCTCTGTGTTGTGCACCTCTCAGGACACCTGCTCCCACACCAAGCCTGGGTCTGACAGCTTTTTGGAGCTCACATGTGCTGGCTTTTAATCTCTGCTTTCATGCATATGTTCATGTAACTGTCGGAATCTATGTTTGCAACCCACTTCCTCCCCACAGGGTTTCACTGACTTACTGAAGCTTATCACATGTTCAATAAGAAAAATGCATGGATAGTCGAGACCACAAAAAGGAAAAAATAAAGCTTATCTGGAAGACAATGTAATCATCTCTCTGAAGGGTCAACTTTAGTTCAGAGTTTCCTGTGATCCAAGGCAAAAAATCTAAACAAGTTTTCCAGAATCAATCATCAGGAGGAAGGGATTGTGTGTGTTCTGAAAAGCCCATGTCTAATGCTACCCATAGACTGTGCCTGCCACACAGTTCAGCCAATGCCGTTGTACACATATCTAACCTATGCCTGCTGACATTAGCAATGGGAATTTGGGGCAGTCACTGGCTCTAGTTGAAATGCCAGGACATACTCGTGCCCTGTTCTGTCCCGAGGGGTGAGACGGGATTCTCGAACTTCACTGAAGCCACTCTATTTCTGTCTGCATTGACCTCACTGACCAGACATAAATATTTTATCCCACTCTCCAAGCAGCCTTGGCTTTCCTGAGTTCCTGTTTGAATTGAGAGCATAACTTTGGGATAGGTTTGCCATGTAAGGAAGAAACTACGGTGATCCTGACAGTTGAAAATAGCCTCGTACATGAGTGTGAGCTTTGGCACCTGTGATGATTTAATGGGTATATCAGATGCCCACGCCTGCCACAACAAATTACCACAAAATGAGTAGCTTAAAAGAAGACAAAGCTTTTCTCTCACAGTGTGATATGGTTCAGATATTTGTCCCCACCCCAATCTCATGTTGAATTGTGATTCTTGGTATTAGAGGCGGGGTCTGGTGGGAGATGACTGGCCCACAGGGGTGGATTTCTCATGAATGCTTTTGTGCCACCCCCCTGGTGCTGTCCTCACGATCGTGAGTGAGTTCCCAGGAGATCTGGTTGTTTAAAAGTGTGTGGCCCCTCCACACTCTTGCTCCTGCTCCGGCGATGTGACGTCTGCTCCCCTTTGACTTCCACAGTGATTGTAGCTTCCTGAGGCCTCCCAAGAAGCCAAGCGGATGCCAGCACCGAGCTTCCTGTGTGGCCTGCAGGACCATGGTCAATTGAACCTCTTTTCTTCACAAATTACCCAGTCTCTGGTATTTCTTGATAGCAGTGCAAGAACAGACCAAGGCTAGAAGCTGGAGATCAAGGTGTTGGCAGGGCTCCGCTCCCTCTGAAGGTCCTAGGGGAAGGTCCTTCCCCACCCCTCCAGCTTCTGGGGCTCCAGCAGTCCTTGGCTTGTGGACGCAAACATGTGATCTGCCCCCGTCTTCACAAGGCTCCTTCCTGTGTGGGACTCCACATCTCTGCAAGGCCGTTTCTTTTCTGTGTCTGTGTCCAAATTTCCCTCTTTTTAAAAGGACAGCAGTCACTGGATTAGGGCCTAGCCAAATTCCATGTGACGTCATATTAACCTGATTACATTTGCAAAGACCCTATTTGCAAATACAGTCACATTGTGAGGTTCTGTGTGGGCATTTATTTTGGGGGACACTGTTCAACACAGTACAATTGAACAACAGAAATAACTTAAAGACACCCTACAGTAGTAAGATATTTTAAAAGATGGTCTTGTTTCTACTATTAATCACAGCTCTAATCTTTAATAAAGCAGCAAAGACGCCAAGATCTGGGCTTGGAGTCTGGAAGCAGGGGACAGGATAGAGTGGGGACCCCAATCCAGGTACTGAGAGGGGATACCCGGGCTTCTTCCGCTCTCACCTCCCTTCCTTGCTCTGCAGTCTGAGGCAGGCCAATTAACCTTTCAGAGGCCCAGTGTTGTCAAGTAAAATTATCCAGCAAATACCTGTTTCAAAGGTACCGTGATCTGGGCATGGGCTCTGCCCTTAAGAAACACATCATCTATGAGAGTCAAGTAATTCAATGTGACACGAGAATATGTGAAAGGCAGGAAAGAAAAGAAAATGAGTAAATGGACAGCAATCATTCCTGTGCCTGCTGAGGACTGGGTAATGGTCAGTGGAACAACCAAGGGGGCTGACCCATAAATGGAAGATTCTGAAAGAGTAGGGTTTGCCTGGCCGGGTAGGGTGGTGCGGGTCCCCATCATGGAGTGAGCAGCCCACGGCTGAGGTGTATTTGGGAAGAGCTGGTGGCACGGCCCTTGGATGTGTGGACAGAATGGGGACTGGCAGGCAGGTGGAGTCGCCTGGCACCTGTTCTGGGCATAAGAGTGGCCACCGGGAGCGGCACGAGGTCTGTGTTTTATAACCATGTAGACGATACTGTGAAAGTCATTTGGAATAAAGAGGAATTTGACTTAGGAACCAAACTCAGGTGCTTCTGGTCACGCTGGTGAGAGAATGAGAGCTGGGCGGTGAGAGGATACAGTGAGTCCTCGCCCCAGGTGGCTGGGAGGAGAGATCAGAGGGCACGGGAAGCAGAGGCTGAGGAGGAGAGGGCCAGGGAAGCGGGACCCTGCTCCTCAGCCCTAGAGCCACCAGAATCGAGGAGCTTGGGGAGTCTGGCGACGCCTCTGCTCTGAGGCAAGAGGAAGGTTCACATGGAGGAGCCATAATGGGCCAGGTGCAAGGGGAGAATTTGCGGAAATTTGATTCTAATCACCTCCGTTTTCCTTGGAATTGGGAAGCTCAGTCAATTGCTGAAATCCAGAGGGTGGCACTGGGATTAAGGGAGCAGGAGGGAAGGAAAAGCATCTCCGCGGAGAAAAGTGAAAGGATTTACCTGGTTAGGATGAAACTCATTTGAAAGCTTGTAAATTTGTCAGGGAATTAATTAATCAGCATCGTTATTTTCTCTCCCAGTTCTGAAAGCTGTCGTTTCAAAGGCGCAGATTAGAACAGCATGCAGAAATAAGCAGGAGCGGAAGCAGGAGCAGGAAGAAAGAGAAAGGAAGCCACCTCTTCCCCTATTCCAAGCCGTCCCTAGGACGCAGGAAGGGTTTTCTTTGTGTCTCTCGATTAAGCAGACAGCCTCAATTAGAGGCAAGGTTGTGAGGGCCCGGCTAGGGAGGGCGAGGCTCCCGGTGTGGCCTCAATCCCACCAGCCAGTGCCCCCTACCTCCGCCAGTTCCAGAGCACTGGGGCCGCACAGGGTGCAGCCAGGGAGGGGATCAGGCATCCGTCCGGCCTTCGTGCCAGAGAGCGGCCGGTTCCCTTCCACCCCTCGCCGCTGCCCAAGCCCCACTGGAGCCTCTGAGGGCTGGTGGTCTGCGTTTTCGTGCACGTCCTTCCTCTTCAGCATGTCCACAGAGTGTGTGTGCACAAACACAAACCGACGCTCACGACAGCCACCCAGCCCTCCTGCTCCTTTCCCATGGCTAAGCGGGCAAATTCTTCCTCATCAAAGAGACATTTGAAACGAGTTTATTAATAAAAGTCTCCGTCAGGAAGATTGGAAATGAATGATTAGTAAAATCCACCCCATTTTTCTTATAGACAGACCCCCCTCCTGGAGAGGCATCTGTGAAGGGCAGGAATCCCCGAGTAGGTTGGGGCTGGAAGCATCTGGAAGCTGTTTGCGATATGGATTAGGAGTCAAGCTGCACACAGACACCGCCTCCAGACACACGGCTCTCTCTGCGGAGGGAAAAGACGCGGCTTGTTTACAGTGCCACTTTTCCCTTTGCTTGTTATCTGTTTTATTTCTTTCTGGTTCCCCGGCTCCCCCGTCATTCGTGTGCAATTATGTCTGCACAGATCCGCCAGCTGTAGGGCTTGTTAACCGTGCCCACCCCGCAAGCTGTCGGAGGCTGCGGGTGGAGCTAGGCCGTACACACGTATCTGCATCCCCTCCATAGCTGGTGCGTTTAGCAAATCAGGGTGTTTGGGCCTTTTGCGGTAGAACAGCCAAAGAAAGCAAAAGAGAGACCTGGACACACCCGAAGGCACAAAGTCTAAGCAGCAGGTGAATTGTGTGCGTGAACATGCCATGTATCTGTGTGCACACGCATACACATGCACACTCACAGACACGTGCACACACATGCACATGCGCAAACACACAGACACATGGACACATGCACACACGTGCAAACACATACAGGCACATGCACACACAAACACATGCTCACACACACTCGCAGGCACATGCACAAGCACTCACATGTGCAAACACACAGGCACATGCACACACACTCACACGTGCAAACACACACTCATAGGCACACGAACATGCATGCACACACACAAACACACACAGGCACAGGCACACACACGCATATGTGCAAACACACTCAGGCACACACACAAATGCACACACGTACAAACACACTCAGACACATGCACACACTCACAGGCACACAAATACAGATGTATGAACACACTCAGGCACACACGGACACATGCACACACATGCACATGCACCTACACACAGGCACACACACATATGCACATGCACAAACACACATGCATAGGCACACACATGCATATGTGTAAACACACCGGCACACAGATGTGCATGTGCAAACACACGGACACACATGTGTGCACTCACACACAGGCACACACTCACTTTCACATTCTCAGGTACATGCACACATATGCACACACGTGCACTTACACAAAGACACACACATGTGCCCATGCACGCACATATGCTCACACTCACATTCACAGGCACATGCACACACATGTACTGACAGACACACACTCACACTCACAGGCACATGAATGCATGCACAGACCTCTACTCTCCCCACACTTCCATAGCTGATGGCTGGTGTTATTTCCCATTACTTGTGCATTTCTTTATCCATGAAAACACTTGAGGAATTGTGTGTTTAGGTCTCCAATTTCAACATCTGGAAAACATTCTCTGGGGGCCTTTTTATGAATGTTGCCAATTTGAGAATTTTTAAAGTGTAGTTATTCCTAGCCAATGCTTATCTCTTTGATAACAGCAGTGTTTTCTTCACAAATCATTCGGAGGCCCTCATGATAGTGAACCTCGGTTCCCCTAAGTTAGTTTCTGACAGGCGTTTTTCCTTCACTCTACAAAAGAAGAAAAATCGCAAGTGTGGTTTTACTTTTTAAATCAATCTAACGAACAGTAAGTGAGTGGACATGACCAGAATTCAGGGTGGGGAGGCAGGGTTTGGGCTGGGCTGGCCGCCCTTGTGCTGGAAGAGCTGGCCTTCACCTTGGTCCTGCTGAGGCTGACTTAACAAAGAGGATCAAGTCCTCGCAGAAATACAAGTGCCAAGGCAGCTGGAAGGCTAAACCAGGACCTTGCCACACCTCCTCAGGGGCTGCTTCCAAGCACATTTACCCTCCAATGAGGGGGAGCTTGCAGGGAGCCTCCCCACACCTGGGAGGGTGGGGAACTGTGTCTAGAAATCACGTGCTCTTAGCCAGAGACCTGGGGGTCGTGGGTGAAGACAGGCTCCCTGCGGAACTCACTCACCGCAGCGCTGCGTGTGCGGCGCCTTGTACCCAACCACACTCTGCCTCAGGGGTGTCGATGAGAGAAGAGTCGAAACAAAGATGGGAGAGACCACCCTGCGTCCTTCCAGAATCTGGTCCTGACGGCTGTCCCGGAGACGTTCCCAGGGAGTGTGCTTTCCAGCCCGTGGTGCCTGAATCCCCACGGGGAACAGGGCCGGTCTCTGGGTTTCCTGGGCCTGCTGCGGAGGCTCCAGTTGGCAGGTCTGAGTTAAACCCTGACATCTGTGTCATGGAGAGGCCACTCTGCCTGGGACCACAATACCGGCCCACACATTCCGGCTTCTGCGCGTCCTCCTCGGCGCTGTTTTCCTCGCAGCAGGTGGCACGCGTCCCTATTTATCCCCTGCCGCCTTTCTCACCTCCTGGACCCACAGAAAATGCCATCTGCTCCTGCTGGGGTCAGGTCGGGAAGGCTGGGCCGGGACACAGGTCCGGTCCTCATATGTGAAGGCGATGTTTCTCCAACACAAAGCCCCAGGCCTCACCATTCTCCATGCTCAGCAAATCCCACTGCCTTCCCTGGGAATCCCTGTCATCCCTGTGCTTTGGGCCATCTCTGGGCACAATGGGAACTGTGTGCCTCTCACTGCCTTTGCCGCATGACTCTTTGAGGATGACGCCAGGGCTGTGGCCTGCTGGGAGCCCGCACTCCATTTCTTGCAGAGTCCAGGCACTACCCTCTGCATCACAGTCCCACACCTGCCCTTCCTGTAGGCCCTGCAGCTCACAGCCCCTGGCCCACCCTTTCCATACTGCAGGAAAAGCCCCCTCCCTGCTATCCCCAGGCTGTCCTGGCAGAGAGCAGGAGGCAGGAAAAGGTGAGGACTCCATAGAGCGGGTGCCCCACAGAGGGGTGCAGGCACCTGGGAGAGATGCCTCTGATGTACAAGGCAGTGCAGACAGATTTCGGAGGAGTAAAGGCAGGGTCACGACATGGCAGAAACGGGAGCTAGAGATGTGGGACCAGGTGCTTGCACCCCAGCCCTGGGCGGCAAGGAGCAGGAAGGTGCAGCCAGGTGGCTGAGCAGAAGGTGGAGCTCAGGGGTCACCAGGGGACATCTGTGTGGGGTCAGTGCCCTGCCCCTTGGCGGGGATCCGGTCCCTGGGTGATCACCCCAGAGAAGGTGGAATTCATGGAGTAAATATTTAGTTGATGTTTCCGCAGCAAATAGCTCTGCTCATGTCTCGTCCTAACCCTAACATCAGCTTCTCAAGGGTGAGCTCAAGGTGATAAGAGTCTGCTTGGAGGCCTGGTCCAGGGGTTAAAGTGCTGGTGTCCTCTCCCTCTCTCCCCTCCAGGCCAGCATCCCAGCGGCTGGGAGGCTGAGGCTGGGACCGCAGGTGCTCCTGACCCCAGGCCAGCACCACTGATACTCAGGCCTGCTGGAGGAGAGAGCCAGAAAACCCGGCTTGGTGCTGCCTCTTGTCCCTTCTGTTGTAAGGGGAGGGAGGCGGAGAGTTGGCCCAAGGAGAATAAAGTTCTAATTTCTCACTTTCTGGGTGGGGCACAGGTTGCCGTGAGTGGCCTGGTTTGAGCTTGGCGTGGGGGAGACGGTTCAGTGCTCCCTGCCGCAGGCGCTCAGGAGAGCTGGGTCCACGTCCCCTCTCCAGAGACCCGTCTGAGATCACGGTTTACCCACGCTGGGCTAAAAGGAAGATTTTTCTGGACACTGAGTAACTTCTGTGGAAATCACGAACATTATTTACTTTAGATACCAAAATTATGCTTCCTGAAAACACAGGAAAAATTCATTGTTGAATAGCCAGAGTGTTTTATGCCATAGCCAGTTGGTGCCATTTCCTGCACCAAGAGAATAAGCCAGAGATCATTCTTCTCCCTGCAATGATTCCGTTTTCACTCCTAGCCATACACATCGTTTAGTTTATGTCTTATTTTCTCTTCTCTTTCCCAGAATTAGATATTCCCGCCCATCTTTTAGGTGCATTGAAATAATACAACATAATAAATGACATAATTACATGTGACCATATAATTTCATTGTAGTAAGGAATACAGAAGTGACAAAAAGCGAGGGCTACCTTGTTTTTATGACTATTTTATTTTGCTGTATAAGCAAATGTTAAAAGACATGATTAAGTGGATGAAGTACTAGCAAATAACTAAATGTAATAGAAAGGTGAGGCTAGCCCACAATACAAGTCATTACTTAGAATTCAAAAATTTCCCTAAAATTCACATTTTTAAATGTTTCATTTGGACAAATAGATTTCTTAAAATAGACTAGACCAACGTATTTTTTTAAAATATCAGGATACACACTTCTGAGGTAATTTAAAATGTGGCAGATCAATAACCATTAAGAAACACTTAAAATTGGAAGGTATCTTCACAGATAGATTTGTTTCCCTTGATTTAACTCTTTGTGTATATACATGAATTTTGGAAATCAGCAGATTTAACAGATTTTGGGTGTGTTTTGCTGTGGGTACAGAGCTAACACCAGCTCCAGTGTTTCCGTGAGGAGTCGTCTGACACAGGTGTCATCCAGGCACTCTCAGCCGTTATTTGATGAATCAAAAATGCTTTTGCAAAGAAAGTAGACAATACATTAATGTGGATATTTTGGCTTATATTCACTTATTTGCTATCCAGCGATAGCAAATAAGTGAATATAAGTGCCAGATGCCGAAAGGGAACAGCAAGCACAGCTGAGTGGTGTATGCTGCAGACTGTCCACCCTAGAGCCACAGAGAAAGCCATATGGCACTTCAGTCCTTCCTAGGGAAGCTCATCGCCATCGGCATCATAACCTAGGAAAGTATCTCTGGCTGACACCTTTTTATACTACCTGCCAATCTACATCAATGCACAGTCTCATAGCTAATTACCTTTGGGTCATGCGCCCATGATTTGCAAACTCCAACTAAGCTTAAAGCTCCTTACTGTGAAGTCACAACATGAATCCCCAGCATTCTGGAAATTATGATGTTGATGAGAGGAGATGTGTCCCGTCGATATTCTATATTCTTTGTCGCCCTCAGCTAAGTGTTCATTTGTGCATTTCAGCATTTGTTCATTCATTTATTCACCCCACAGTTAATTACTGAGTACCAATTATGTGTCAAGCATGATGCTTATTCAGGATGATAAGAAATCAAACAGATTCCTTACTCTCAGACTGCTCAGAGTCTAGTGCGGAAGGCGGGAAGACAGAGCAATAGCAAAGTCATTGGTGGTGCAGGATGGCCACATGTGCACAGCGGAGCTAAGGCATGAAACAGAAGGAGCCCATCCACTAGTTTAAATATATTCTAAATACATTTAAGCTAATGCCAGTGGCAGTCCAGAAAGGAAACTCTTCCTGGAAGAAAGATACATCCACTAGTTTAAATATATTCTGAATACATTTAAGCTAATGCCAGTGGCAGTCCAGAAAGGAAACTCTTCCTGGAAGAAAGATACATCCACTAGTTTAAATATATTCTGAATACATTTAAGCTAATGCCAGTGGCAGTCCAGAGAGGAAACTCTTCCTGGAAGAAAGATACCATGTACAATGCTTAAGTTTGGGGTAGGAGTTTGCCTGGTGTAGCAGCAAAAGGAGCTCCATCTTGGACATGAATCCACCACGTCGGCTTCTGATTAACCCCTCTTTCAAAAAGGCTTCCAAGATTTCCAGTTTATCTATTGTTTCTTGCATAAGGGCATGGATTTGCCATAAATCCTGCCCTTTGGTCAAACAATCTTGGTGGTGTTGCACTTCAATTGTCACACGCATCCTTTCTGAACCACTCCTCCCCTATGGCATATGAGCCCTGGGTCTGGGGGTAACGTCAGGGAGATCCACTATCTTGTCCCACTGCTGCCAGAGACACAGACATAGTGTGTGAGGCCGTTCTTGCACTGATATAAAGAACGATCTGGGACTGGATAATTTAGAAGAAATGAGGTTTAATTGGCTCACAGTTCTGCAGGCTGTACAGAAAGCGTGGTGGCATCTGCTTCTAAGGAGACCTCAGGAAGCTTCCAATCATGGTGGCAGGCAAAGAGGAAGCAGGCAGTCACATGGTGAAAGCAGGAGCAAAAGAGAGAGAGCAGGGAGTGCTACACACTTTTAAACCGCCAGATCTCTCAAGAACTCACTCGCTATCCTGAGGGCGCATCAAGGGGATGGTGCTAAACATTCATGAGAAATCCACCCGAATGATCCAAGCACCTCCCACCAGGCCCCACCTTCAACGATGGGGGCTGCATTTCAACATGGGATTTGGGTGGGGACACATATCCAAACTTTGTGACATGGCTTCTGCTTGTAAGTCCCTGTTGAAACAAAAAATAATGCGAATGTAATGCCAAGCAAAATTTATGACAAGAATAGCAGACAGTCTGGAAGAGGAGAAATGAAAGTAGACTCTTATGAGGTCCTTATATTAAATGACATAATGACATTTGAAGATAAACAGTCCTAAGTTATGGGTGTATGCTGCATTGGTTTCTTATTGCTGCTATGACAAATCACCAAAAGTACCTCAGTGACTGACAGCAACATAAATATATTGTCTAACAGTTATGGGGGCCATACATCTGAAGGGATCTCATTTGGCTAAAATTCAGGCCTTGGCAGGGCTGAGTTTCTTGCTAGTGGCTGTCTTGGAGAAGGCATTTTCTTACCCTTTTCAGCTTCCAGAGGCTGCCTGCATTCCTTGGCTCATGGCTGTCTTCCATCTTCAGCACCAGAGATGGTCACGGCCGTCTTCCATCTTCAGCACCAGAGATGGTCACGGCTGTCTTCCATCTTCAGCACCAGAGATGGTCATGGCTGTCTTCCATCTTCAGTGCCAGAGATGGCCAGCTTATTCTTTCTCACATCACAGCACTCTAACATTGATGATCTGCCTCCTTCTTCACATTAAAAAACTGTGATTATGTGGGCCAATGGATAATATCCCTATCATAAAGTCAGTTGATTTGCAGTTCTGATCCCCTCTGTAGACTTAATTCTCTTAGTTATGCTATATGCACAGGTTTCAGGGAGTATAACATGAACATCTTTGGGAGGCCGTTATTCTGCCTATCACATACATATACTATAAAACCTAAAGCAACCCCTGCAATAACAAAGAGTTATAGCTAATAAGTCAATAAAAATAAAATAAAATCATAAAATAAGCTCGTTTAATATATACAAAGTCAGAAAAATAAGTGAATGGAGAACAGAGACAAATCAGACACATAGGGAACAAACAGCTGGCTGAGAGACATCTCTAACAACAGCAGTAATCATATCAACTGTGACTGGTCTAAATAATGTAATAAAAAGACAGATTGTCAGATTGGGAAGAAGAAGCAAGTCTCAACTATATTCCGCCCACAACACACAGACACGTGCACACACATACACACACAACTCACACACATACAATGTAAATATAAAGGCACAAATAGATTAAAAACCAAAGGATAGAAAATGATACACTGGGCTAACACGTATCAGAAGAAAGCTACTGTGGGCATACAAATATAAAAGTAGACTCCAGTAAAAAGAATATTGACAGAGGTAAGTCATTTCATAAAGATAAAAGCCCAATTGCACAGGAGGACATAACAATTCTGAACATCTATGCATCTAATAACATAGCTTCAAAATACATAAAGCCAAAACTGGTGGCACCATAAGGAAAAATAGATAAATCAACAATTATAGTGGGAAACTTCAGTATCCTATTAAGACGAAAATCAGACTGGACTCATACTGTTTGACTGGACAAATTTGACCTCATGATATTAATCCAACATTTCACCCAATTACAGCAGAATATATATTCTTTGCAAATGTACACAGACCATTTATCAAGATAGCTTATATATCAAATTATTGAAAAGCCTGCATATTTTTAAAAGATTAAAATCATACCACTTAGTCTCTCTGGCAAGAATGGAATTAAATTAGAAATCAGTAACTGAAAGAAGTCTAGCAAATCCTCAAATATTTGGAAATTAAACAATGTATTTCTAAAGCAAAAACAAAAACAAACAAATGGAAAACTGGGTCAAAGAAAAAAATAAAAAGGCAAACTGGAAACTAGAAAATACATTATATTAAAATTTGTGTGATGCTGCTGAAGTTATATTTAGGCTGAAATGAACAGCATTAAAGGCATACATTGGAAAAAAGAATGGCCTTATCTTATGCTTTAATAAAATAGAGGAAAAAGGGCAAATTAAATTCAAAGTAAGCAGAAGACAAGAAATAAAGATTAGAGCAAGCATCAATGAATAGAGAACAGAAATACAATAGATAAAAAATAATTGAAACCAAAACCAGATTTTTTTGAGAAGATCACTATAATTGATAAACTTCTAGACAGAATGATCAATAATAAACAGAGAAGACAATTCATCAATATCAGAAATGAGAGAGATGGCATCAGTAAATACCCTACAGATATTAAAAGAATTATCAGGAAATATTATGGACAACTTTATGCCAATTAATTTGGCAACCCAGACAATAACTTACATGGACAATTTCATCATAGATTCAAATGACTAAAACTCACTCAGGAAGAAACAGAAAGCCTGGACAGTTTTATGCTTATTAAAGTAATTGAATTTATTGTTAAAAGTTTTTCCGCATAGAAAACTCCAGGCTCAGATGTTTTCACTGGTTAATCCTGAGCAAACATTTTAAACAAAGTTTTAGAAAATCCAACCCAATAGTGTAAGACAACATATCAGGACAAAGTAAGGTTTATCCCAGTATGCAAGCTTGATTTATCATTTGAAAGACAATCAATTAACAAACTAAAATAATAAAATAATTTTATTATCTCTATAAATGCAGAAAAATCATTTGGCAAATCCAACATCCATTCTTGACAAACACTCTTAGCCAACCAGGGGTAGAAGGCACTTCCTTTAACCTAATAAAGTGTACCTGTGGAAAAATTTTAACTAACATCCTGCTTAAATGGTGAAAAGACTAACAGATCATCCACTAAGAGTGAGAACCAGATAAGAATGTACTCTCTCATTATCTGTTTTCAACATTATATTAGGGTTCTCACTTGTGTGATAACACAAAAAAAATAAAGGAAAGTTACCCAGATTAGGTGTTTGCTGTCCACATGATCTTCTATGTAGAAAGTTCAGTGTAATCTACAATGAAGCTGTTATAACTAATAAATGAATTTAGCAAGGTTGTAAGATTCAAGATCAACAAACACACAAAAACAATTGTTTTTCTATATGTGATTGTTTTTCTATATAGCAGCAAGTCTGACCACACTGGGTCTTGGAGAGGAGGTGGAACACCTAGAACTCATATATTGTTAGTGGGAATGTAAATGGTGCATCCAATTAGAGATGCTATGTGGTATTTCTGCAAAAGTTAAAAATACACCTACTGTGTGAGCCAGCCTTTCCATTTCTAGGTATCTACCTAAGAGAAAAGAAAGTCTATGTCTATACAAAGACATGGAAATGAACTTCCATAGTAGCTTTACTTTTTTAATAGCTAAAAATTGGAAACAACCTAATTGTTAATCAGCAGATGAATAGATAAACAAATTGTGGTGTATTCATGTAAATTAAATACTATTCAGCAATAAAAGGAAGTAAGTATGCAGCAACATGGATAGGCCTCAAAATAATTATGCTGAGTTAAGAAGACAGGCAAAAAAAAAAAAAAAAAAAATATATATATATATATATATATATATATATATGTATATATGCATGCTGTGGGAATGATTCCCTTGATTTAAGTCCAGAAAAATGCAAACCAATCTAGAATGATAGGAGGAGATTGGTGATTATGGTGATTATCTGGGAGCGGGGAGGGAGAGAGCAGCGAGTGTGACAGGGAACATTTGTGAAGATGCACAATCCAACCCTGGGAGATGATGTTTATTGTCATGACTGCAGTAATTGTTTCATAGGTGTATAACCAGATTCACATTTACCACATTGTACACTTCAAATATGCACAGTTTATTGTATGTCAATAAAGATTTATTAACAAACAAGGCAGAAAAATGTGTTTACATTTTTATAAATGGTTCTTACACTGGTCTGTGTCATTTTTATAAATAGCGAGATAACTGTTTATTACATCTGCACTATTTCGGCTCTTCCCTAGAACAATTTACATTCATGTCAACAGTACAGGATGGGCCCCAAGAAGAATCCCAAACCCAATATAGACTAAATCCTAAACATTGAGCACCTCAATAAAAGTACTTTACATAAACACAGCAACTGAAATTACAAGCAATGGTTAGGCTGTTATTAATTTTTAGGTCTACATCAAATAATATTCATGTTAAAATCCAAACAAATACCTCCTGTCACCCAAGAAGTGCTCTAATGTCAACCAGGGTTGCTGGAGAGCTGAAAGACCACTGGCAGGACATTGCATACATTTGTCAGTGCACTGTGGGGGAGGTGAGTCCACTTACTGGGAGCTGCATGTCACAGCCCATTTGGTTAATTTTTAGCTTCACCTGAAAATACTTTCTCTCTTGAGAAAACCACACCACAGTGTGATAATGTGAAATAGCTCCATAAAACAAGAAGATATTAATTTATTATTTTCATCATTTTCAGATGTATGAAAACAGTAAAGAAAAGTATTTAGAAGAACAAACAGCCTCAGAATTTCAGAATTTTCAGAGAACATCTGACTTATGAAGTAAATTCATTAAATGTCAACTATGTTTACATCTTCAGTTCTCAAGTTGCTTAACCTTGCATTGCCAAACAAAAATAAACACATTGGCTTATTATTTCATCACAGCATTGAATAAATTTTAAATTTCATTGTTAAATAGTTTTAATATCTTCTGGGTTCAGAAAACATCATGGTAGTGGCATAAAAGTAGACATATAAATCAAACTGATTTTTGACAAAGGCACCAAACATAAATATATTAGTGAAAGGACAGTCCCTTCAATAAATAGTGCTGGGAAAACTGGATATCCACATGCAGAATAATGACACTAGATTCCTTTATCTCAGCATATACAAAAATCAATTCAAAGTAGAATAAAAACTTAAATGTAAGAGCTTGAAATATAAAAGTACTAGAAGAAAACTTAGAGAAAACACTTTATAACATTGGTCTAAGCAAATATTTTTCAAGAATAAGACCTCAAAATCACAGGCAATAAAAGCAAAAAAAGACAAATAGAATAACATGAAACTAAAAAGCTTCTACACAGAAAATAAAACAATCAGGAGTGAAAGGTAACCTACAGAATAGGAGAAATATTTGCAAACTATGCATCTGACAAGACGTTAATACTAAAAATACATAAGAAACTCAAACAACTCAATAGCAAATAACAATAATAATTTAATGTAAAAATGAGGAAAAAACCTGAATAGACATTCTCAAAGGAAGACATACAAAGGGCCAACAAATGTATGAAAAAAATGTTCAACATCACTAATCATCAGGGAAATGCAAATAAAAACCACAATGAGATATCACCTCATTTCAACTAGAATAGCTATTATCAAAAAGACAAGAAATAATAAATACTGGCATAGACGAGGAGAAATCTTATACACTGTTGGTGGGAATGTAAATTAGTACAACCATTATGGAACTCAGTATGGAAGTTCTTTAAAAAATTAAAAATAGAATGTACCATACGACCCAGCAATTCCACTACTGGGTATACCTCCAAAGGAAATGAAATTGATACGTTGAAGAGATAGCTGCACTCCCATGTTTATGGCAGCACAATTCACAATAGCTAAGATACGAAATCAAGTTAAGTGTCCATCAATGGATAAGAGGATAAAGAAACTGTGGTGTATATACTCCATGGAATACTATCCAGTCATAAAACAATGACATCCTGTCATTTGCAGCAACGTGGATGAATCTGGAAGACATTAAGCTAAGTGAAAAAAAACAAGCACAGAAAGATAAATACCACATTTTCTCACTCATATGTGGAAGCTAAAGAAGGTGATCTCCTAGATGTAGAAAGTAGAATATTGATTACCAGGGGCTGGAGAGGGGCTACTGTCTAGAGACTGCCCAATGGGTACAAAGTCACAGTTGGATAGGAGGAAGAAGTTCTGATATTCTAGAATAGGAAGGTGACTATGCTTGGCAATACTATATTGTATATTGCCAAGTAGTCAGAAGAGAGGATTTTCAGTGTTATAACCACAAATGATAAATGCATGAGAAGGTGGATATGCTAAGTACCCTGATTCAATTATTACAGAATGTATTCATATATTGAAACTGAACCACAGATAGGTACAACATCATGTGTCAGTTAAAAACAAAATAAAAGACAATTATTTTCTGTGTTCAGAATGCAAACCAAGTCTTAAAAGGAGCTACATATTCATTAAAAGTCAATGTTCTCAGCTTCAAGGGATATATGATACAGGGGGCTGGTGTTATTGAGGGCTTTAAGGAAGGTTTTTAATGTTTAACCTTTGGTTGTAGACACTTTTGGCCAAGAATAAAAAGCTATTGACTAAAAGATTACGGTGCAATTGAGATTTCATTAGCTTCACCATCTTTGCAATAGAAAAATCTGTTTGTTATGCATATTTCTACTTTGCTTTTTTTTGTTTTTTAACTTAATGTGTCTATGCTTATTATATTAAAACATAGTCATTTGCACCAACGTCTACGCATCAATAGAACAGTGTGATGCACTGTAAAATGTTGCCGAGACACCACCGTCTTGTAGCTTAGCCTGTGAGAACAGTCTTAAGACTACAGCTCAGAAAACCATTTCGTTCCTCGATAAGCAACCTCCTAGACACGAGACTAGATTAAAGATGTGTCTGCTGCATGACACCACATTAGTATATTATTGCATAAGTAATGACTCATTGACTGGAGTATAAAAAAGATTGATAATTTACAAAGAAAGTCAATCAATAAATAAACTGTCCCTAACCAGCTCGAGAGCTGGCAGAATGACATTCCATTATCCTGTCAGGCATATTGCAATCAAAAGCGTGAAGCCCCGGGGGCATGGCACCCTACCTGCCTGGCTGGCTCGTACATCCCTCCCCTGCCAGATCCCCCGGCCCATCGGACTTCTCCATCTTTCCCACAACCGCAGCCTCGCCACGTACCCACGTCCAGATACATATTTGTGTGTCACTTCAATACACGGTACGGTGAGGCTGGGGCCTGCCGGTGGGATGGCTGCTGTGGTGACAGCACCATGTCACTCGAGCTTGGCAGCTGATCCCTGGTAGATAGCGCTGTCAGAGAATCAGAGACTTCCACATGTACGAGTGAAATTAACTTCTGTTAGTCTGACATTTTCCACAATCAATACTCACAGGGTCCTTGTCTCCAGGATCAAAATTCATAAATCAAAAGCAGAAAGCATGAAATAAGGTATTTGATAAATCCATTAAGTGCAGTGGCAGTGTACTTCTGTCTAAAGTACACTTGTGTGAGCAAAAATCCTCCAGATTTGCTACAGGGAGTGCATGCTGGGCGTGCGTGCCGCTGCTGCGTGCATCCTGGAGAGTGCTGCAGTTACTGAGGCAATATTTTCATCTCAAAATAGCAATGTGATTTGTATTCTTTCTTCAGGTTCCTGGCTGGTGGGAGAAAAAGAACGATGTAGGGCCTGGTTTAAGGAGGCAGAAATCCAACTGATAGTGATTTTGCTGGATACAAGTTGCCTGCTGGGAAATGGACTTAGTCTTCATAGACAGAGAAATAATGAATTGTGTGTGTTTATATACATAGATATATAAATACTACATGTGTGTATAGGAGATAGATACATATATACTATTTTGTGTGTGTATACACAATTATACTGTTTATATATGGTGTGTATATGAGGACTCTGTGTGTGTGTGTCCCTCGACCAACTGTGGAACTTGGCTTGATATGCCCCATGGATTTAAGGCCCTCTGTGTACAAGAAAAGCTGGTTGTTTATCATCCTCAATTGGTAAACAGGGAGCGACTGGGCTGTGGAGTGTCTGAAATACAAAGCCGCCCTCTCTCCTTGACCGTGTGCCGCAGGTGCTGCTGCTCTCAGAGTTGGTTTATGATTTTATGCAGCACATTTTATGACATTAGAGCAGCTACTTATGTCTTCTGCACACCAAACTCTGAATTTAAACACTTCAAAATAAGGCAGCGGACACTGCATTGTAACCCCTCGTCTCTGCAGTCATGGAGCCAGTGGTATTGGAAGTGGGAAGTTCTTATCCACTTATTTTTTAAAAAATGCCTCAAGCCTGCAAATACTGACAAGGATAATAGCAGAAATAGGTTTCATCTGAAAATTAAAAATCAGCAGATATTCATTTAGAACTTGCAGTGTTCTAGATGCTGGGTGGAGCATGCAAAGATAGATTTAAATACTTCGGTCCTCACAGAGCACTGATAGAATCTGACTGTCAGGTGGGATTAGGAGACACCTGGAACCAACCTGAACCCAGTGTAGCACCATATCGTGCCTTCAAAGTGTGTGAAGCAGGGGATTTTTATTCTCCTATTTCTAGAAGGAAGCTCCAACAGATCCCATGGATTTTGATTTGGGGTAATTTTTAGCTAATAAAATGCTCTAAACTCTCCTTTAGCTGCAAACATATTTTCAATCTGCTAATTAAGATTGTCTCTGGCACTGATCACAACCTCTTCCTTCTTTGGGGAGGTGCGGCCGAGGTGGAGGCCTCGTTCTCAGGGAGGAGAGGCCTGTTAGGGTTCCTCCGATCCTTCTCGAGCTCCACGCGTGGTGTTTACTGCCGACCCCTGAAGGTGGGGGAAGAAGAGGTGAGACTGGCAGGAAGCCCATGCTACGCTGCTTCTGAGCCTCAGGGTCCCCAGTTTCTCTGTGCTGCTGCCCCCTCACGGAAATAAAGCATGGGGACAGCCGTTCCCAAAACACATGCCTCCCCTAAAGAAAATTTTCTCACAAAATTTTCCCTTTCAAAATCCACTAGCAACCTGATGTATAAGCTAAAAGAGGGCGATGAGTTTCAAGAGTCGCAGAACAGTGTCTTGAGCTTGTGTAGAAATGTCGACATTCTCTCCATCGTGGCGGCTCCCTTAGCCTGGAGCTGGCTTAGTGCACGTGTCCGAGCCAGCCTCCCAGGCTTATTCTCCTGTGCACCGCTCATACAGGAGGGCTAAGAAGGCCACGGCCAGAGTCTTCTAAATAAAATGGCAGAATTTCGCAGAAAAGAGTTCCCACAGAAACTGGAAACGCCACAGACTTTGAAAGGGTAAAAATGACTGCTGGCAAGAGGGGATACCTTGATGTGGAGGAGCATCCAGAAGGAAATGGGATATGAAGGAGCATCCAGAAGGAAGAGGGATGTGAAGGAGCATCATACTGGAAGGTTCCAGGGCAGACATGCTCTTCTGATGCTTATGTTTCTCTTGCTGTTTTCTCTTTCTAAGGAAGATAAATTACACTGTGTGGATAAATGTGCAGGAAGCCCAGTGGAGAGAAGCCTAGAGAAGGAGGTGTGGTCCAGGTAAGGGGAGCAGGTGTCAGCCAGGTAAAGGCTGCACTTTGCCCATTAATTAATATCTTGAGCCATGCTTTCCCAAGAAATACTGTTTTCTATTAATGTGGATACCTGCTACCTCTCTATTTCCTTTTTGTGAGCTTCTGCTTTTTCTCTGAGAATGAATTTAAGCATTATTATCTCAAAGACATATTTCTATTCTGCTAAATTACAAGCTTCTTGATTGAATCAGAGTTATCATTGCATGTTTGATGTTTACTAAACACTCCCAACAAATGTGTTTTTAATGAATGAGTAGAAAGTGGGACAAAACCCAGTTTAGGTGCGAACAATGTTGAGTGTTCTTTGGGTTTAAATAATCCGAGGAGTCAGCATATGAGATGGGACAAGGCTCAATCTTTTATGCATCTTGAAATCTCTGTTTTTTATTTTATTTTACTTTTTTTTTTTAGTTCTATAGGACTGTAAAGCTTTATTTAAAATACAATTAAAGGAGGAGGAGACACCATCAGCCTCTCTGTCAGCACAGGCGAGGCAAGGAATGGTAACAAATGTTCCCAGACTATAGGTAACTTACACCTGAAAAGATTAATTTTGCTTTTTGGTACTACTACCAGCTCTGCTCATTAAGGTCGCCTGGGGATCCAGGCTTACTGGGAACCCAGGAGTACCCAGCATTTCAAAGGTGGCATTTCCATATTAACAAGAAAGCGCCCCTCCAGCAGCTCTGTTCTCAGCCCATGCTGACCTGCGTCTTCTCAGCCCACTGGCTGGGATGGCTGCATGGAGCCCACGTACCGACAAGGGGAGCAGAAGGTACATCCTAGTGTGTGCCAGAGGCAGAAGAACCACAGAACCTGGTGAGTGTGCACAGAGGTCAGAGGGCCTGGGAGCAGCGCACGGAACAGTGCAGGAGGGTCGAAGAGAACCACGGAGACACGAGTGGGCGGCCGGGCTGACCAGGAAGGCTACGTGGTTCTCAAGTGCATTTTAGGTGGCCCTGGGTGCCGAGGAGGTTTCTCCTTCTGGGTTTCCCTTAACTGGGTCCTGAAAGCTGACCTTGTTTATTCAAATATATTTATTGAGTTCTTACGCTGCGCTGTTTTCAAGGCTCTGGATCTACCATGGAGATCAGGACAAACGCAGTTCCTTCCTTCCCAGAATTGACATTCAGGAATTAAGTCAAGATTTGATCTGTGCCATCTACAGGTTTGGAGATGGCTGGACTCGAGGCTGGGCTGTGTGGGGCTAAGGGTAAATGAGGACCATGCACAGGACCCGGAGAGTTTACGGCAGAAATCGCAAAGCTTAAATGTCAAAGATGCAAAGTGTGTCTGGATCTGTAAACAGATTTTTAGGCAACTGGGGGTGTCTCAGTCAGCCAGTCTGCTTTAACAAAATGCCACAGGCTGAATGGCTGAAACAGCATTTGTTTTTCATTGTCCTGGAGGCTGGAACCTGAAAGTGAGCCCAGCTGATTGGGTTCTGGTGAAGGCCTTCCTCCTCCCTAAACCCTCATGAGGCCTTGCTCAGTGAGCACAGACAGAGAGAAAGCTCTGGTCTCTCTTCTTATCAGGATGCTAATCCCAACATGGGGCTCCACTCTCATGACCGCATCTCAACCCAATGACAGCATCTCCCAAAGACCCACCTCCTAACACTATCCTACTGGGGGTGTGGAATTTAACATGCGGATTTGGGGGAGACACAAGCATGGATCCTATAACAGCAGACTTGAGAAGACATCAGGAAGAGAGCCATTCCAGGTCCCTTATGGACAGGACTCCCTGGTCAACACGCTCTGTGGGGTCAGTGCCCTGAAAGACGACTGCGTCCATGGCAGAATCTTGGGTCCTCAGGTATGCAAATTCATGGCAGCCTTCCAAATGAGTGGAATAGTAGTCAACCTATAGAATTTGATGTCCCTTATGAAAAATCAGAAAATAAGGAGGCCAGGCACAGTGGCTTACACCTGTAATCCCAGCGCTTTGGGAGGCCAAGGTGGATGGATCATTTGAGGTCAGGAGTTCAAGACTAGCCTGGCCAAAATAGTGAAACCCTGTCTCTACTAAAAAAATACAAAAATCAACTGGGTGTGGTGGTGCATGTAATCCCAGCTACTTGAGAGGCTGAGGCAGGATAACCATTTGAACCTGGGAGGCAGAGTTTGCAGTGAGCCAAGATCACGCCATTGTACTCCAGCCTGGGTGACAGAGTAAAACTCTGTCTCAAAAAAAAAAAAAAAAAAAAAAAAGAAAAGAAAAAGAAAAACAAAGAAAGAAAAGAAAAAGAAGGTGGTGCTTAGCGTAAGAAAGTACCTGTTAGTACATAGATGGCTCTGGGTTCTCCATGCTTTATTTCTTTCACAAAGGGGTATTAACATGGCCCAGTCACGAAGTCAAATATCTTCCATGTGGGTGCAGGTTGCCCCTGGAACCTGAGCCTCTAATGGTGAGTTTCAGAGCAAGACCTGGGTAACTTTTCTCCTGGGTTTGCTGCCCACGTCACCACCTTGCAAGCACACCTGGGCAGGTGTAAGCTTCACACCCACTCTCTAAAGTCTCCAATTGAAAACAAACCATTTAAAAAATGTTGCTGGATTAACATCATTAAATAAATATATTGCCTCTATAACACGTCAAAGTGAATGGCTTGTTGCTCAACCAGTCTATGAGAAGAACTTTTCTTTTTTCTCAAAGCAAAAAATGCACAAGCCTCTTGATTTCCTCTTGTGGCCTCAATTTAAAAGCTTAGCAATCATCCAAGATCTAAGTGATTATTAAGAATCTCTTCCTTTACTAACAGGCACCGTGGCAGATATAATGTCATACAAATAAGCTTGCATTTGATAAACCTTAATTAGATCATGTTTTGCATTTATGTTAAACAAAACTAAGATAGAAAGTGGCAGTATTTATCTTACAGCAGCCCCTATAAGCAATATGAAAATTAAAAACTATTGAAATAACTTTACCAAATTTATTCATCAAATTACACCAGCACAGTTTCTTTACATTATTTGTACCTATAAATTGAATAAATAGATTTAGTATCATGAAGCAAAGCTCTGAGAGGTAAAGCTATTTATTCTCATAATGAAAAAGAAAGCAGCGTAGTCTTATTTAGTGCACCAATTGTATGTTTGTAACTGAATTCCTTAGGAACAGTTGATCTGCTTTTCTTTGGCTCAGAGGATATGACAGTAACCTTTATATCTCTTTGCATTATACATTCTCTGTCTATCAATCTGAACAAATGGTTTGATACTTTCTGCTTCTAATTACAAAGGCAGCCAATAATTGGAGTAGTTTTTTTCATATGGATCCTCTGTCGTCTCTGGTGTCAATAGCTGTGGCTTTCCCGAGAGCCCAGATGTACTGTGGTAGGTGCCCTTGAGAAAGATTTTGCTGTTACTTAAATTCAAAAAAGTTTTCTTCCTCTCTCCCTTTATTCTGTCTGTTTGCCTCCCCTATCCCCCTGCCTAGAATGTCTCTTTCCTTCTGAGAGAACAGTTATTTGAGAATAAAATATGCATTAAAGAATAGATTGTCCTGGTTAAATATTGGAGCACTTGCATACTATTTTTTTTCCAAACACAAGGAGAACTTACTTTATAGTAGCTCACAGACTGTTAAAATTACGCTTTGCTTGGCTTCAAGTGAGGATCACAAAATCTAAACCTGAGCACTGTGCCCTCAGAATACCCCGGAGGGGCGTGTTGGGAAGGAACGCAGGCCAGAGGGAGGGACGTCGCTCTGCCTCCTGAGGCTTAGGTCAACGCCACCAAGATCGGAGGGCGGCCTGATCTGATACTGGGGACAAATCATGGAAACCTGAGTCTGTTGTGCAAAGGAAGTATTTCAGGACCACAATTTTGGACATTCTGAGTCAAAATTAAATAGATTTTATTAGTGTGAGATTATTTGGGAGTAATAAGATGCATGCAGTTCATGGAAAGAGGAATATAAGATTTTGCGTTTCCTGAGCATTCTCAGTCAGCGATTCCCTGTTCTCTAGGGCATCTCCAGGCAGGCAGCTGTGAACACTGACCATCCGTCCTATCAGTCTTCTGCTGCTTCAGTGTTGGTTCACGACTCTCCACTCAGGGCCACACTGTGCTCAGTGATTGAGCCCCACCTGAGGCACAACCCCAGGCCACAGCACCGTGGGGGTCTCTGTTAGGCCTTATTGCTTTCCACAGTTGCTGCCTGTTCTGTAAGAGGACCACATGCACACTGCCATGTGAACCACGGTGTCTATCTCTGGAAGACGGACACTTCCCGTCCTCTGATGTTGGGTTTGGCCATATGACTTACATTGGCCAATGGATTGTGATATGTGTATCAACCTGTGTGTATGAAATGTGATGTGTGTATGCACATATGTATGCAGGACATGTGTATATGCACATGTGTACATGTATGAAAGGAGACGTGTACACATACGTATGTAAGAAATATGTGTGTGTGCAAATGCATGTATGAACTGTGATGAGTCTGTGTACATACACAGGTATGAAATGTGATGTGAGTGTATAATATGCATGTATGAAATGTGACGTGTCTATGTGCACACACAGGTATGAATGTGATGTGTGTATGTACATATGCATGCATGAACTGTGGCATGTGTGTGTACATATGCATGTATGGAATGCGCTATGTGTATGTACATATGTAGGTATATGTGTACCTATATATGTATGTATTTCATTTTATGTATTTCTATTTATATATAGGTATGTATTTCATACCTATACATAAGGTATGAAATGTGATGTGTGTGCCTGTGTTGGTATGTATAAAATGCAACACTTGTATCAGATGTGATGTGTGTACAAGTGTTTGTATGAAGTGTGGTGCCTGCCACGTGAAGGCAGCAACTCTGAGAGCCACTGCCTCTGCTACACCTTGTTTGATTTCTGTCGGCTATGAGATCAAGAAAGGGTGTGCTCTTGCCTCAATAATGGGTACAATGTAAAAAGAGAGACTGCACTAAATCCTAGTCAGGATGTGGAGAAACAGGAATTGTTACACACTGCTAGTGGGAGTGTAACATGGTACAACCACTTTGGAAAACAGCTTGGCAGTTCTAAATAAGCTGAGCATAAGTTTATCAGAGGACCCAGAAATTCCAGTCCTATCCAAGAGAAATGAGCACTTATGACCACAGGAAGATTTGCCTGGGCATGGTCATGGCAGCCCTATTACAATACCCAGAAGTATTGGGTGGAAAATCACACAGTGTCTGTCAGGAGATAACAGGATAAGCAAGATGTGGTACCTCCACACAATAGAATATTCTCTGGCCATGAAAGGGATTAGGTATTGACACATGCTAAAGCATAGATGAAACATGCAAACTTTATGCTGAGTCCAAGAAGCCAGATACAAAAGGCCACATATTCTAATTCCATTTACATGAAATGCCCAGAAATGGTCAATTGGTAGGGACACGAAGTAGATTAGTGGTTGCCAGGGGCTGGGATTAAGAGCAAAAGTGGCTCTGAAGAGGCACTAAGGGTCATATATGAGAGGTTAAAATGTACTAACACACCACACAGTAAATTTGCAGAAAATCAATGGAGTGTAGTCTTGAAAGAGGTATGAAGGAAAGGAAAACCCTTTTGGGAAGATAATAAAGTTGTTCTGTTAAAAGTCGGGCCCACGGCTTGGGGCGCAGGTGCCAGTGCTGCCCAGAGTGTGGGCTGTGGCTCTCGGCCATCATCACAGCAGGTGACGCTTGGGACAGGACGTTGCCTCTCCTCGTTCCTGAGCCTTCTCCTGTGGGAAGAGAGGCACTGTCTGCTGAGGAGCCCGTTATTAAGACTATTGAAGCTGTAGGGTTAAATTGTTTACATTCTAAGCAAATATGAAGCATGGTAGGAGGTAGGTTTCTATGTAAAGAAGCAACTAAATATTCAGAAATATGTTTCACTGAGAAGTAAAATTACCTAATACACACACACAAAAGAAAACAAGGGACTCCTACTATCACCACAGTGGGGGGACTGCCAGCATCACCACAAAGTGGGAACACCACAGGCAGTGTTCAGGCTTCCGTCCCCTGGAACTAGCATTCCACCCCTCCCACAAAGAATTGTCCAGGCTGAAAATTATGAAAAGTCAATAGACATTCAAAAAAACCATATGGAACTGCCAACCGCTTTCATGTTAACGGCGCACGATATGTTAGTAAGGTAATACACGATAGAACATTGTAAATAATTTTTAAATGTTGATGGGGAATTTAAAGTATTGCCTTAAGAATAAACTAAAACAACCAAAATGCATGAAATAATTATTATATGAGAAAATATTTTCTTATCACCTGATCTTCACGTTTGATGTTTAATAGGATCATTTGGTTGCAATCACTCTTCTCGCTTCTCCAGACACTCCATTTAACTGCTTAGACTTGAACATCTCCTCTTATGATGCTTCAGATTCCTCTCCTATTTGTATCACTGGACTTGGTCTCTGTACTTGGAGTCACTTTTTTTTTTTTATTTAAGGCAATTTAGTTTTAA
The DNA here is from genome assembly GCF_028885655.2 of Pongo abelii. Lineage (NCBI taxonomy): Eukaryota > Metazoa > Chordata > Mammalia > Primates > Hominidae > Pongo > Pongo abelii. The sequence continues at coordinate 93,266,600 of NC_072002.2, read as the reverse complement.
ACCAAAGAAACAAGAGCTTTACATATTGCACATGGAAGCATTTCTTTTTCTTCTACTCTGTTTTTTTAACTATAAGAGCAGGGAATTCTACAATGTTGTTATTTGTGTCCAGTAATGAATACATGTTATTTTTCCTCAAATAAAAGCATTTTCCTTCTCGTGCACTGGACGCAAAGGCCCGCAGTTGACTGCATTTACTGATGAGTCATGTTCCATGGCTCTGTGGGGGAAGAGTGTAACAAAGCTCACTGGAGATTCAGCCCACGAGTTGACGCTGCTGTGTAGCAAACGCGTGGAATCCAGAAAGTGGAGGCTCTCAGGAGGTTTTCTCTCACAGAACAGGCTCACGGTGCCCGCCCTGGGAGCACCCTGTGCCAGTCTCACCCATCCCCATCCTCACACAGCAATGGTGAGTCTCCCTTACTTCTGTTTGGAGATGAAGGGTTTGGGTTTGGAGGCCCGCAGAGTGGTGGACCCAAGATTAAAGTTCATGTTTGTCTCATAGTTCAAATTTTATGTTCATCAGATTACAGGAAATCACAGGTGGTTTCTTTACCCAAGGCAGAATAGGGATCTTTTCAGTATATCCCGCTCCTTCCCCAACTCCAAGGGGAATGAGATGGGACTCAGGTGATTTCCGCTTCGAGGATTCGCCTGTGGGAGGGAGGCCCGAGGCGACCGCGTGCTCCTCCGTGGTTTCACAGAAGTCCTTTCCATCTCGATCTCCTCTGAAGGTCTCACGGCAACGCGGTGTTCACGTTCTGGGGGTGCCGCTGCTGCTCAGGGGATCTGACCTCCTCCCAGGAACGGGAACCACAAAGCCTGCCCAATGTGTATGTCCATTTCCTTCCCCGCCTCCCAGTCCTTAAATAATATGGAAAAGAAATGTAATTATAAACAGAGGAACATATTCCTGTTATCACCTGCAACAGGACAGAACATAAGAACCGCAGGATCATAGAGTCATACACCTGTCACGGATGGCAGCCCAGTGAGTCTTCTGCCCTGTGGTGGAGCCCAGACCCAGTGAGGGAAAGTCACAGGACGAGAGCTCCATGCACAGAGAAGGGAGGACCAGGACTCAGTCTCCATGCCCAGGGAGGGTGGCCCATGCCTTGCTGTGTCTCCTTCATATGTACAATTGAGAACTTGGGGGAAATGCAACATGACTTCCATAATCACACACTCTGTTCATTTAACTTACTTAATCTTAGTACAACTATTGCCATTTGGGTAAAGTGTCCATGATTTGATAAATTATGCATTTTTCAAAATTTGAAATAGTTTCTTTGACTTTGAACACATCTAATAGAAGTGGGAGTAAAACAAGAGTTGATTTTAGTTAATGTTTTGGTGGCTTAACGTTACCAACAGAACAGTTCTTCATTTGAAGAACTTAGAAGTATTATCTTTGACTTCAGGTGTGTATGAGTCTGTTTTCACGCTGCTGATAAAGTCATACCAGAGGCTGCGTAATTTACAAAGAAAGAGGTTTAACTGGACTTATAGTTCCACATGGCTGGGGAAGCCTCATGATCATGGTGGAAGGCATGGAGGAGCAAGTCACATCTTACATGGATGGCAGCAAAGAGAGGAGAGCTCGCGCAGGGAAACTCCCCTTTTTATAACCATCAGATCTCATGAGACTTATTCACTCTCATGAGAGCAGCATGGGAAAGACCTGCCCCCATGAATCAATTACCTCCCACCAGGTCCCTCCCACAACATGTGGGAATTCAAGATGAGATTTGAGTGGGGACACAGCCAAATGATATCAAGGTGTTTTCTAGTAGTCAGGATAATTTTCTTGGGAAAATGTTATATTTAGTAACACAATATAGATAATATATACACTATATATATTTATGATTATGCTATCTATATTATATGCTATACATAATATGCCATAATATATGTATTATATATAGCATATATATTTAATAACAATATATAGCATACATATTATATATTGTGATATATATGATACGAATGTTATATATAACTATCAGTGTGGTGTTTTGGCTCAAAAGTGTTTTTCATACATATGTACTTACTTACCCTTCATAATATCATGATGTTTCCAAATACATTATTGAGGAAAATACTCGTTGGAGTGTTGCTCACCAAAAACCCACAGGTGGAGCAGTACCGGGCACCTGGAAAGCATCTGATATTTCTCATTGAATGAATGAATGAGGTTTGAGTCACTGCCATAATTCTGTTCAGATGTCCGTTGCTTAGACCAGTGGGATACACCCAGCATCACCCTGGCCCCCACCTCCCACCGCTGTTTGCACAAACCCAGATGTCCCCGCACAGCAACGCACCTGTGGCCGCCTCTGCTTGCAGACCCTCCCCCTTCACACTTTACAATGAGATCCTTACCAGACCTCTCTTCTGCTAGGCTCCCACCCTCTCAGAGGGGCCTCCCTGGCCCTCCCTCAGATGTCACTGCCTCCCCCTGCCTTCAGGTCATCCTGTTTGTTGAACTCTGAATGCAACTGTTGAGCTGCTCGCTCTTGTTCTCTGGAAGAATGAGTCCCTGAGAGCAGCCCTTGGGAGCCTCTTCCCCTGGAGCCCCACGTAACTACCGTCAACTTTGTCCTTTGCACCTGTCCTTCCTGGCCGAGAGTGACTCAGCTCTCTCTCTCAGAGTCCCCTGGACCTTTGCTTCTGCAGGAGGGGCCAAGCCCTTCAGTTCTCCTCACTGCCCTGGCTGCCTCCACCCCACGCTGTGGATGGGAAGCTCTGTCTGGAGCTCAGGGTGCAGGTGTCTGGGCCAGGTCCTTACTCCCTGGGAAACATCAGCAATGAGCAGTGCCGCCCTGTCAGAGGAGGGCAGTGAGGGCGGCTGTGCTCTGAGTTTCCCGCCCACTTCTCAGACTCATCCGTCTCCTCCTTTCCCTTCTGACCTCCTTGAAAATGGGCAACTGCAATGTTCCCTAACTCCTGGGCCTGGCGCCTGGGCGGATGGGAGTGCCGTCCCTGAGATGGGGTCCTGGAGAAGACCCAGGGCCACAGGGAAAGGCCAGGCCTTAGGAGCGGCTGTGCTGCACTTGAAGCACCCTTTGCCCCCGCGTGGAGACACGGAGTCTGCGGCTGGACGAACGGTTCCGAACGGCGAGGGGCTCTGGGCTTTGGCCTAAGTGTGAGTCCTCCCCATAGGGGCGATTGCAGCTCTGGACATGCAGGAGGTTTCTCAAGGAAGCACTGAGAAAAAAAGAAATCAGAGGGAAGAGAAGAGAGCGTGTCAGGCCAACATGGTGTCCGTGACAGGATGGCTGTGGTCACTAATGGACATTTTATAAAGAGTGAACAAAGCACCAGCTTCATGTCACTATTTCTTCATCTCCGGGGTGATTATCCTTGTCTAAAATGAGACCTGTAGGATTAACAGGTAAGAAAGAGAATGCCTGATGCACTGGAGGGCAGCGTCCTAACACCGCGAGATTGCAGGGAAGGAATCAAGCTTTTCCTAAACTGCAGCCACTCTGGATGGCCCTTAAGCGGGGACGCTTGGCCTCCACGTAGCCACAGGGTCTGCACACTTCGGGTCCTCCAGCTGCCTTCAGCATGATACCCAGACGCGTGTATGCAGGGTTCCATGTTTGGGACCCCGGGATCATCAGGATGAAGGAGGAGTGTATTCTCCATTTTGCTCCCATCAGACACAGTGTGGACGCTGCACAGCTCACACACTGACTGGCCGGACTTCCATCCAGACAGGACAGGGATGTGGCCAGCAGGAGCAATGACCCAGAGAACACCTCAGGGCACGAGGTCCCTTCTGGCGCCTACAGAGCTTGGGCTTCTCTCTGGCGTTCCCTTTGTTTCTTGGAGGTTTGGGAGGTGATGAGCTAAGGCTTTCAGATCACACTGCACTTCTGAGTAGATTTCAGTGTAATTAAGGCTCTTTTCCATGTCTCCATACACACACACACACACGCACAGACATGCATGTATACACACACATATATATTACATTCGTATACAAAATATGTGTGCATATATAAGATTTAATATATTTTTGTATTTCTTTATATCAAATTGGCAGATGTCACAGTTCAAAAGATATCAATAAATAGCTGAAGTTGGTTCCAAGAAAGTTTGAAGGGCAGCACAGTGAAAAATTTTTAGGAAAAAAAAGGAGAAATAGACAATGTAAACTTCTTATAAACACTGAATCATTGATATGTGTGCTTTAAGATGCAAATCCTTTCCACCCCGGACACAATAAATGTCTGTTTGTGGAGAAGTATTCAAGAAACTGCTCCAAGGAGATGCCAACAGTGCCTCAAAGCAAAGGCCTGGCTCACTGTCCTTTAGCAGAAAAACCGAGGCCCACGAATGAGGGTCTATGCTGATGACATCTGTCTCAATTTCTTGGATATTTTAGGTAAATGTACGTCAGGACGATTTTGTTCCTTTTCTATTTCTCTTTGTAATATGCGACTGACCTTCGTGTCCTTCAGGGGCGTTAACAGCTAGCTACAGCTCTGACATCTTCATTCTGCGGGGCCGGCCCGAGGGGGATTGATTGAGAGGCGCATGATTTGTACTTAACAGGTGTGGTGCCTCAGCTCCTGTCCATGCGCGGGAAGCGGCACCATGCTGAAAGCAAACCTGCATTTGCTGGGAAGAGATGCTTTTGCAGGGTGCTGAAGGGCGGTTCTTAAAACCAGGTCCACACAGTCAACAGGAACTCAGACATTCTGATGCAGCTTATGAGGGCATTTCCTAGCCTGGAAGCTGAAGCTCTCGTTTACTTCCCTTTTCAACTGGAAATTCTGATTTATGCCTTTCGCGGGTGGATGAAAGTTCTTATTTCTTTCACAATAGCCTTAGCTAGATGGAATAGGGCTGATCAGATCAAATGGGAACATTTGTTTTCTGTGCAATCAAGAAACGCTGTGTAAACATCCTCAGTGTGGGGATTGCTTCCAAGTTTTGTTTGAAAACTTGTTTTTTCCTTCTTCATCTTTTGGACAGAATGAAGACAGTATGCCAGCACCTTTTTGGATATATGCATCAGTAAACCTTGGACAGCGTAAAGGGATAGCAACAGAGAGTTCTGATGCTGCCCCCTGCACCCACCCATGGAGATGGGGATGAATAATTAAAACCTTCGTGTTTTTGCAGATGTGCAGACATTTTCACAAATCAAAGCTATCAGTTAGTCAGTCGAGTTTCCCTTATTATTGCAGTGCTTCTTAATTCTTATATATATACAATTATGTTTGGGGAAACTAATAAAAACATTGTTGGGTAAAAATTAAAGTTTTTATATAACCTCATCTGCTGATTCAGTGATGACGCTTCTGTTCAATACGGTCCTAGGACTTCCCATCCCGTGATGGGAACCCACACTATACGTATATATCAAATACTCTACATACAGACATGCATCACGCAACGATGGGGATACCTCCTGAGAAGTGAACATGGTAGAGAGCATGTACACAGACCTAGGTGGCATAGTCCAGGCACTCCTAGGCTGTATGGCATAGCCCATTGCTCCTAGGCTAGAAACCTGCACAGCATGTGACTCTACTGAATACTGTAGGCAGTTAAAATACGATGACGAGTATTTGTGTATCTAAACATATCTAAACACAGGAAAGGTACAGTGAAAACATCGTATTATCATCTTATGGGACCACCCTCGTGTGTGTGGTCCATGAAATGTCCGTATGTGATGCATGATGATATTTGGCCACTTTATGAACAGAGGAATGAAAGCGGTAGGCTTACAATTTGTTATTTCAGAATTTTTATACAAAAACACTTCTTTGAAAGCTCCTGCAGACAATGAGTAGAAATCAGAAACTTTAAGAATTCAATTAAACTGCTTACAGACCTGCACTTTATTTGGACATATGAAGTATGTGTGTGCTTTTCCTGCACACCAGATGCGACAGGGTCTCTGTTTTTCAGATTACAGAACATGAGGCAGGAAAGACGTCCCCCTGCTTTAGCATTTATACCTTAGACATTTGCTTTTATTTTCCTGGAATATTTCAGATAAATGGATCTTCTGGGCCTGCCTTTGACTCCACGACACAGGGGAGAGCTATGCCTCGGAGGACCTAGGAAATGCTGCTCAATCTTGGCATGTAAATTAATTGCTAAATCACAATGCAGTTTCTATGAAATTGCATTTGAATGCAAGATTAATAATGAATGAATTAATCAAGATTAATTTTATTATAATGAAAAACCAAAGGATCTAATGATGATTGGCTGCTTGTTGTTGAAAGTTGCCTTATAAATATTCACATTTTTGGTGAATTCCTTAACTAGTATCGTATATTTGAGGGAGTCTTTCCTAGATAGCTCTGTATGTCATATGGGAGAGGTTTCTGCAGGAACATCTCATTTAGGAATTAATTTCCTTGCTAGACTTTCCATCCCTCGAGGGAGTCCCCAGCTAATGAATTGTTGAGAAAATATATGAATTTTATATTTGGAAAATAAAGGCTCAAATGTAAGGAAGGGCTCTTTTCAGTGATATTTCTCTCATTCAATTAACTTGACATATTTAAGAAAATTAATTCAAAATAAAATGAGGTGATGTTTTGGAAAATGTCAGGGCATTATTTCATTTTGAGTTATTGAGGTTATGGTTTGGTTACATTTTAGATAATCATTTAAATTTAATTCATTTACATCTAACAAATCTACATAACACCCAAATGAAATGGAAGAATGTGGTGTTTTCCAAAGGTAGCATTCTCTGTATTTTCTGAACTGAAAATGTGAATACAGATAAATTTAAAATAGCACTGGGCTTAAGATTGTTTTTGGAGGACTGATATCAGTTGCTGAAACTAGAACAGCCATAATTCCCAGTGGGGTTGCACCTGCCTCAGGCCACCTGCCCTGCTCTCCATGCAGAGGCCAGCACAGTCCATTTCCACTTCCAATTTCTCACCCACTGGTCCATCCTTCCCCATTACATTGCGGCTTCAAGACCTCCTTGGGAAATATTTCCATGTGGTCACCAAAGGCTTCCTCCAAGGGCCAGAACAAAAAGATACTCTTTGGTGTTATACTTTCATTTACCTCTAAAGCACTGGATGTATTGAGTGTCCCCTTGATATGGTTTGGCTGTGTCCCCACCCAAATCTCATCTCAAATTGTAGCTCCCATAATCCCATGTGTTGTGGGAGGGACCCGATGGAGGTAATTGAATCACAGGGGTGGGTTTTCCCTTGCTGTTCTCGTGATTGTGCATAAGTCTCACGAGATCTGATGGTTTTAGAAAGGGCAGTTCTCCTCACACATGCTCTCTTGCCTGCTGCCATGTAAGATGTGCCTTTGCTCCTCCTTCACCTTCTGCCATGATTGTGAGGCCTCTCCGACCTCTCCAGCCATGTGGAGCTGTGAGTCCATTAAACCTCTTTCTATTTATAAATTTCCCAGTCTCAGGTATGTCTTACAGCAGCATGAGAATGGACTAACACACCCCTAATCCTTGAGACTGTCCTTTCCTCAGCTTCCTTTCCTTTTCCCTCTCTCCTGGTCTAGCCCTTCTCCATGCCATTTCCGAGCTCATCTCTCTTGCTTGCCCCTTACACAGGATTTCTAGATAGCGTAATTCTCTTTTTCTTCCTTTTTCACACTCTCCGGGAACCAACCTGTGTTGGAACACAAGTTTAGCTCCCATCCAGTTGCTAATGACACTCCATGTCTCTTTCTCGGCCTTGGCCCCCACCCCCATCATTGTGTGTGTGCCTACTGAGGTCTCCCAGGCATCCTCACCCCAGTGAGCCCAATGGCACATCCTATGCTCCTCCCCACTCCTCTCCCACATGCCCTTCCATGTGTGTTTTCCAAAGGGCCTCATCATCTTCCACGGTGGAGACACTGGTGTGATGGTGGTGAGGGAATCCTGCACCTGCCTCACTGAGCCCCCAAAGCAGCCTTAGTCACAAACCCAAGAGCCAGACCCTAAGGAGCAGGGTGGGAGGCTTGGGACACCCTCTAAGGACAGCAGGAGTTGTTCTTGGCTTAGATCTGCCATCCGGACACCCTGTGTCTTTGGCCATGTAACTTCCTAAAAGGCCGTGGAGTGTTCATGCCATCTTCCCTAGTTATGTGTGTGTTTGCCAAAATTTAACTTGGGTTATTTGGACTTAAGTTTTTGTAATGTTTAGCCATTTGATGTTTCTGTAAAACCTTTATTAACTTTCATACTATAAATAATGCTATAATTTTTTTTTGAGTCTCGCTCTATTGCCCAGGCTGGAGTGCAGTTGCATGATCTCGGCTCACTGCCACCTCCACCTCCCAAGTTCAAGCGATTCTCCTGCCTCAGCCTTCCGAGTAGCTGTGAATACAGGCACGTGCCACCAAGCCCAACTAATTTTTGCATTTTTAGTAGAGACAGGGTTTCACCATGTTGGCCAGGATGGTCTCAATCTCCTGACCTCATGATCCACCTGCCTTGGCCTCCCAAAGTGCTGAGATTACAGGCATAAGCCACTGCATCTGGCCAATTTTTTTTTAAATTATATGACTATTTTGAAATAGCCAAGATTTCAGTGTTTGCCAAGGCATTCTTGCAAAGTAATATTTCATAATCATTGGCTGCCAAAAATTTTGCTAGGCAAGTCATATAATTATCTCTAATCATCACCAAATGTCTGCTTTTAAATCCCAGGTTGATAGATGAATTCACTGGAGTTAAGAAAAGCCTAATACTTTGCTTAAAGTCATACGAACAAATAGCCAAGATTCTAACCTTTGGGTCATTTTTAAAATTCTGTGCCTTTCTCACTACACCTGCTGTCTTTCATAGAGACTCAACAACCAAACAAACGAACAAAATTTTACCCTAATTAAAATCAACTCTCCTGACTGTACTATTTACAGTCACAAATGCAGCGCATTTCTCCAAATGCTCCTATGGCCCAGGAGACTAAATAAAATTTTAGCAAACTAATTCCAGAGCTTAATGCTTTTCTAACCCATCAGTCTATAGATAGGAAGCATTCAGACTTTAGGTTTGGGCAATTCTTATTTCTTTTTTCACACTTTTTTTTGGCAAATATTGTTTCATTTCACATTTACCCATTTTTCAGGAAAGAGTATTGATGTACAGTAATTTAATGCTCATTTAAGAAAGATCTCATGTTGGGCCAGGCGCGGTGGCTCACGCCTATAAGCCCAGCAATTTGGGAGGCCGAGGCAGGTGGATCACGAGGTCAGGAGATCGAGACCATCCTGGCTAACACAGTGAAACTCCGTGTCTACTAAAAATACAAAAAATTAGCCGGGCGTGGTGGTGGGCACCTGTAGTTCCAGCTACTCAGGACGCTAAGGCAGGGGAATGGCATGAACCCGGGAGGCGGAGCTTGCAGTGAGCAGAGATCCCACCACTGCACTCCAGCCTGGGCGACAGAGCGAGACTCCTTCTCAAAAAAAAAAAAGAAAGAAAGAAAGAAAGAGCTCATGTTTTGTGCCTATTGTATTTCTAAAAGATAACTCTAACCAAGATCCTTATTGAGCAGGGATGAATGAAGCTGTCTTTTTAATAAGCAAGAGATGTTTTTCACTAGGAGAAGGCAGGAAAGAAGCACAGGGGCTTTGGAGATTCACATCAGTAATGGTAAAGAAGAGAGGATGCTGTAGGCAGTGTCGGAGGCAGGAATGACCAGGCGTCAGGGCCACATAAATGTGTTCTATTTTCCTGCAGAAAATGTTGGTGAGTTTGATTTTTAACCAAGATATTCAATCACAATTACCTACCTAATTCAAAGATGCCCCACACCACCCACCTGCCACCCCATGCAGCTTACATTTCCTGGGATTTAAGGGCAAAATGTTTTGTGGTTCAGACTGTCCAGGCATCATCTTGCATTTTATGTCGACAGGTAACTACTAATTTTCCACCAAGGGTTCTTTAGAACTGACATTAAAAGCAACTTAAATTCTAATTAGAAACACAATGGAAGAACCTGACTGGGCCCACTTTTGTAGAACTCTTCCTCCTCATTAAGATGAGATTTAAAGCTAAGTAATAGGATCTGTCAACCTCATAAAATAACCTACTTCGGAAGGTTCTTTATTACAATCTGAAAAGAGTTTTCTGGCAACTTAAGGGAAAGAGAAACCAAACTAGTGTTTACTGAGTCCCTGCATGGATACCAGGGATGCATTTTAATATTCACGACCCCCAAGATAGATCAGTTTACGATGATCACTTCACAGGCAAGGAATATGGGGTTCCACAAGGTGACGTCCACCTGATGTCACAAACCTACCACGGCAGGACTCAAGTCTTCCTGTGTTCCAGAATCCATGCTCCCCCAAAATGAACACTATTTCCCCAAGATATGGGAAGTAATAAATGGTTTTGACATAGGGGACTGGCAGGACGTGTTTCCTGGTCACAGCCCTGCTGACCCAAGCAGGGTCTGGTCCAGACAAGATGAAGTGAAGAAAGCCATCGGAACCAGCAGATGTTGCTCAAAGCAATCCCTGGCTACGCTCACAGCTCGCTGGCATAAAGATGCTTCCACCAGCGCCATGACAGTTTACCAATGCCATGGCAACAGCCCAGAAGTTATCACTGCTTTCAATGGCAACAACCTAGAAGGGGCTGCCCTTTCCTAGGGAGTCCTTAACTCACTCTTCAATTTGCATGGATCCACCCATTAATTTGCATGCAGTTGAAAGCAGGTATAAGTTGAGTGTGGATATAGGTGTCAGGAGCCCATAAGCTGCGGACTCTGGCACACTTCCTGTGAGTTTGTCCTGCTCTGCAGAAAGCAGCTCTGGCTCAATGAAAGGTTCCTGCCTAACACCACGGGCTCACCCTTGGATTCTTCCCTGGGCAAAGGCAAGAATCCTCTTGGGCTAAGCCCTGATTTCAGGACTCATCTGCCCACCTGCATCACTCTTATCACACACAGGCAGGAAATGAGACAGCCTTCCCCAGGAGACCCAGGTATCATGCTTGTGCGATAGGGATGGCAGAATCCGAGATGTGCAGTGCTCTGAATGTGAGAAAACCTCACTAAGTCTGTTCTTACATACTGCTCTAGTTATTTTATCAAATAATATGTTTGATAAGTTTTGTCAACTTCAAGACACTTTTTAAAGTCAGAATCTGTACAGTTAAAGTAAGCAGTCCAAGTGTTAATCTGAAAACAGTTACAATAAATACACCAAAGAGTGTCAATATATTCTAGAAACACAGGCAAGTCGTGCCCCTTTAATTTACCTTAACAAATAGACCCATCGTTTTAAATGTAGAGGTCCTTTATTGGAGAAGAAGTCTAGAGGTCAGAGAAAAATACATTGAGCATATAATTTGGAAATGCCATTAACATAATGCTTCCAACTAAGTTCACCAAATATCTCCCCACGTTTCTTATTCCCTGTGGTTAGTTCTTACACCGAGGTCCTCACCATCTGGGGCAAATGAAATGTAAACAATCACATCTCATACAGAAATAGCAGCACTGACTTCATTCTCACCATTTCATCTACATCAACTTCTAATCAAAGGGCCTTTGGTACTGCCATTAGAATAATATCACTACTCACATTTTAAAACACACTATTAAATACTCTCAAAAACAGAAGCCACAGCCTGGGCAACACAGTGAGATCCCATTTCTACTAAAAAAATACAAAAAGTAGCTGGACATGGTGGCACATGCCTGTGGTCTCAGCTACTCAGGAGACTCAGGTGGGAGGATTGTTTGAACTCAGGAGGCAGAGGCTGCAGTGAGCTGAAATTGCACTACTGTACTCCAGCCTGGGTGACAGAGGGATACCTTGTCTCAAAAAACAAACAAACACAAAACAAAACCCCAAACCCGGAAGCCTGGGTGTGGTCCACACTTGGTTAAGGCTGAATGTCTCCTGAGGGCATGGAGGGAACGCAGTACACACAAACAAGCCTCCAAGTAGAATGAGTTCGTGGAGCAGCCAATCTATGTGAAGCACGCGCCACCTTCTCACACTTAATGCTCATGCTTTACAGATGAGGGAACAAAGGAAGATTCAGAAAAGGAAGGCAAATTATTCACCCTCTTCACTAACCCAAGGCCGGTCAGTCCTAGAGCCCAAAGTCACGTGGCTTCCAAGGAAACACTGAATCAGAGCCATACCCTTCCCAAAAAATAAAGCTCAAGGTTACCATGTTTGTATTTGTGTGGAATTAAATCCTCTGGACCACACACCACCATTGACAAAAGTGGATTCAAATTACTTACTTTAAGAATGGCCCCAAGAGTGTTTATATTATCAACAATGGTTTGTATTATAGATTCAAGAAAATGCCCTCTCTAGAGTGAGAACTAATATTGTTACCGAGTCACATGTGAGCATTCATTCCTCTCTGGAATTCTAAAAACATGAAACTAATAATCCAATTGCTCAACCTGCAGCTTGCAACTGTCGTCCGGATTTTTAAATAATACCAGGAATCCCCCAGCCTGCCCTGCATTACAGATGCAGATATCATGTTCAAGTCTAAATACATCATGAAAAGGACTACATACAATGGGTTTTAATGCAGTGCTGAGACATAGAAAGTACTTAAGGTCAAGCCTAGGCCGCCAAATGTCAGGACAGCCCTTAATTTTTGCAGGGCCCAGGGTAAAGTATAAAGGGAGGCTTATCTGCCAAATATCTACATATTTAAAAGTTACACAAGATTTTTTTTAAAAACCTAATAAATAAAATAAATCCAGTGTCCCACCTTGGTAAATACACTTCAGCAATGACTTACTCTTTCCAGTGCTGGTTAACAGGCCAAGTGCATGCTTCCTGAAACTCTCCCCACCCTCGCGTCACTTGGAGGCAGCAGTGCCAGGCTGGAGCCAGCAGTGAGTTGGGGGCGAGTGCCCAGGAGCAAGCTGCAGCCTGTGGCGAGCTCAAGGATGTTTCTAAGCCCCGAACCAAGGTGAGAGCCTTGCTGGACTTCAGTATTTCTGGGATGGGCTCAGGATTTGCACTTGTCCCACATTCCCAGGGAACTAGCTCCCTGTTGCCCGAAACCAAGACCTTTTCATAGAACAGAATGTTTTTATTTCAGTAAAATTGTCTTTATTTAGCCAATCAGGAAACATCTTCCCAGAATCAAGGGTTTTCATTTTAAAGAAGCTAATTTAAACAAAATTTACCGTTTAATTATTGAAAATTGAAAGCAAATTTTCCTAGAGCATGAAGGCAGTACTTTGGGAAGAAAAATCATATGCTATAAACAGTTTGATACAAAACGTTGGGAACAAAATAAGCATACTTAGAACTAATATTGATTTTCCACATCCCCTTATTGTCTCTTACTGTTCTTTATTATACATTTGTTGTTAACACAAAAATTAGTATTTAATTAGTATTGAAATTAGTATTGAAGTTCATGGTTAACACAAAAATTAATATTAGTAACACTAATTCATAAACATCAGTATTTGTATTTTGTGTTTATGGTTAACACAAACATTAATATTGAAGTCTAATATGGACTTAGATTTTAGTACTATAGATCTAATGCACTAAAGCAATTTGCCGAGGAAGTGTAAAAGGTGGTATTCTATATTGGGGGAGATAAGTAGACCAGAGAAGAAACATGTGGGTCCTTTGCACGGGACAGGTGTGGGCTCCCCATTGTGAACGCACCATTATTGCTGTCTCAGGGTCATCTTCTCTCAGGATTCTAATGAACGGCCTGGATACAAAGAACTCAAGACAAGAATAAAACCTGGAGCTTTGGGAGGCTTGAGAAACTGGTTTCCACACCCGTCATTCTAGCAAAACTCATTCATGCTGGATGGCAGTGCAAAGGGGTCAAATGAGGAGTCTGGAATAAAGCCAGGTAGATGGGATAGTGAGATACAGGAGCAATGAAAAATACTTCTCCAGACACTGGAATTTGCTGTTTCCCTTAATCTCTGATTATCATAACTTCGAATGTTATGAAGCATTACGATCGATCGGCCTAAGTGCACTTTGTGTGGGGTGATAGCAAAGCACGATCCTATCTACTCACCACACCTCACGTAAGAAGCAGGGCATGCAAAAAGCCATCTACATTTTTGTGCAATTGCAGGGAGAACCACATAAAGCCTTGTGTACATAAGCAGAAATATTACACCCTTCCGTGGATTTAGCTTGCCATATAAATGAAGCACATATCAGGTTTATACAGGTTTCAAAACCATTAGCACTGATGGCTTTTAAGGAGAGCCGTGTGCTATGACTCATGCTTTGCTCATTTGTGCCATTTGGAAATTAAGTATTCTTAACTGAAGTAATGCACGGCAAGTTTCAATGGTTTTCAGCAGAGGGGACACATAATTCCACTGTAATTGGAGAATGATATTCTAATTGATTAATTGGCTTTTCTTGTAAGGTTGCAAAGGAGTTTTCAATGTAAAATGTTATCCACATCGCAGCGAGAATAAGAATGCTAGGATTGCACGATAAATTAATGGTGCCATGGTGGCGGGAAGTGTGGAATGAGGTGACTACTTTACTCTCAACAAGTGGATGTGATTTTTTAATTACATACGTTTGTGGGAAAATGCAAAATAAAGCAAAAATAGAAGCAAAAAACAAACAACAACAACAAAAAACCCTAAGGCCCAGCCACGTTTGAAAGAAGAACACGCACATATTCAAACATAACGTGACAAGGCCGGTTGCTGATGCAGAGATCGCAGCTGACTGGGGAGAATGCACAGAACATTCACCCTCTTTGATTCCAGAAATGTTACCCGCATTTAATCCACCCTTTCCTTAATGACACAGGCTTTTAAATACAAACGAAAGCTCATTCATCATTTGCACATCTATCTCTTCCCAGTATCTTTCTTTCTTACCTTCTTGGGCCCAGAAGAATATGGCTAAGTGGGTTGGGCAGAAAAGAGATGGACATTTCAGAGAATAATAGGAAAGGATCAGGGAGCTGGAAGAGTTTAACTTTGATAATAGAAGGATTCAGATAAGATGAGCTAAGACTTTATAAAAGGTTATGGCCAAGAGTCTCCTTAGTTTGCCAGGCAATCAGAAGAATGTGATGGCAGCTTTCACCATGAAGATTCTTGCCGTTCCAAACTCGAGATATGGACTAGGGAACATTTCAGGTGCTAAGAGGGTACGGACTCCATTGCAAGATCAGAGTTCTCTGAACCAGGGGTCCCTAGAGTTGAAATCCTTTCAAAATTCCCACACTGGTGCTGCAGATCTGGGAGAGGCCTCAGATCATGCAAGTCAAATCAGCCCCTGGGTGGAGCCCATGCTGATGGCCCCTGGTCCATAATTTGAGTAGCGAGGCACTGGCTATCAGAGGAAGAGAGAAGGAAATCACAGGTCTTGCTGAGAAGCAGTTATTAACATTTAACGGTGAAAGCATATTCTAAAGTGAGACTATTTTCTGCAGCGCTGCCTCTAATAGGGCTGCAGAAGCTGAGGCTTTGCTGTGCTACAGTCAAATAAGTTTAAAGATCAAAACAGTGTGTGACAATCACTTCACTTTGTTTTCATCCCTCTTCAACTCAAGGGAAAAAATTGCCTGAAAACATAGTGATTTCCTAATGGGGACCTGTCCCTAAGCCTGCCATGTCTATCATGCAGTAATGTAAGAATATGCCTGTATGATGAGGGTCAGAAAGCCTCCCAGGAGGTCTAGCTTTCAGAACGGCACCTTCCAACCTGCTTCACAATGGACTTCACAATGTATTTCTGGGTTGAAAAAACCGACACTCTTGCATTATATTTGGTCACAATATTGGCAAAAAGAGTGAGCCACACAGATCATGACAATAAAAAAAACCCCACAAACTATCCTTCGGGGAGGATTTTTGGAGTAAAAGTCATTTTATGTGGTATATAAAGGATTTACAAATGATATTGACCTTTGTTGTGAAGACTGAAGATGTTTTGGGGGAGAAATATATAAAGCCCTACCCCCTTTTTTAATGGTAAATGTTTCTCTATTTCTCTCTCTCTCCCTCTCCCAATCTTCCTCTCTCTCTTTCTCTCTCCTCCTTCTCTCTCTCTCTCTTTCTCTCCCTCTCTCTCCATCTCGGTCTCTCTTTCCCCACCCACCCTGCCTCCTGGAGGCTCTCATTTTAAACAGGTATTCACCAGAGAAACTAAGAGCTGAAATAATGGGTGTCTGCCCTGCCATTTGGAAGATGTGCTTCCAATATCAAAATTTAGCAGGAAAAAACGTCTGCAGATTTTCTCTTAACCCTTTGCGTCTCCTCTCGCCCATGTTTTGACCTCTGAGACGTGCCCGCCTCCTGCGTGTGTGCGCTTTACTCTTGGCCGCCCACGGCTCTGCCACTCGTGTTCCAGCACGTCCCCTGACACTCGGAGGGCCACTGTTCTTTCAGTCATGGTTCAAAGCAGCCCTGAAAGAATCATGAAGTGACACTGTGAAATTACTGTAAAAAATTGTGCGGCGGTGTCATGACATTCTATAATTGAGAACTCCAGCCCTCATAGCTCTATCCAACCCCATAAGAAGCAAGGGAAAATCCGCGTTTTGACGGTCACAGAAGCAGGGCACGTATGTGTGAGATTGTGTAAACTCGGCCATGTAGAAAGTGAGCGGATGTTTCCAGTCTGTGCCCCCATGAAATTGGCACAAATCATCTGGATTTGACTTTAGGAAGGTGGTTAGGGGGAACAAGAGTGTGCAAACGAGGGGGTAATGGCCACTCAGTGACCTAACCTATGTCACAGGGCAGCTCCTGTGTCAGCCAAGGATCAAATAAAGATGGATGAGCTGATCACAGCCGGGCTCTGCCTCATTGGGCCCAATTGCCTTAAACAGCAAATGTTCATAGAGAAAGATGAATAGGGCAGCCAGGTACAGTAGGGAGTGGAAAAGTAGAACAGTGTGGCTCACGAATCGACTGGAGTGTAAGAAAGCCTTGGCATGGCTGCCCTTTTCTGAAATGTGATTCTTAAAGGGAAAGCAGTGAAATCAATCCTGGCCCAACACTATTCTTTCAATTTGAGGAGTGAGAGGACCAAAGTTCAGCATTTTGAGCCTTCACACGGCCAGGAGGGCACCTGACTCTTCCCTCAATGTTCATAATTGTTTTCATCAATGTTATTCTTACATTTAATTGTTGGCACTGTCCTTCTCCAAAAGAAAGTCATTGGTATAGAGCTATGTCCACCCACCGTGCATCTAATTGCTCTACTTTGGAATAAGACTACCTTTTAGAGCAGATTAAATAATAATATCAGATATTAATAGGTCTCAGGGATCCAGGGCTCCCTCAAGTCCACAGTGTTTTCTGAGGTCATCGGCACCCAGCATCCATCACCCAGCACCCAGCATCCATCACCCAGCCCCAAGCATTCAGCACTCAGCACCCATCCTCCATCACCCAGCCCCAAGCATCCAGCACCCAGCATCTATCACCCAGCCCCAAGCATCCAGAACCCAGCACCCAGCACCCAGCATCCATCACCCAGCCCCAAGCACCCAGCACCCAGCATCCATCATCCAGCCCCAAGCACCCAGACCCCAGCATGCAACACCCCACCCCAAGCATCCAGCACCTAGCATCCAGCACCCAGCATCTATGGAGGAGAGAATTAAGCTGCTCCTTGCCCAGCAGGGGGCTCATGACAGCTCAGTTCAGGACTCTTGAGCCTTTGGGTGTAGAATTTGCAGCTTCTTTCATTAGAAAGTAGTTGAATCTCCCATTATGTATGCATATATTTTTGGGAAGTTAATTGGACTATCAGAAGTAATTTAGAACTTTTTATAAGCAAAATTGCTTTTAGCTTTTCACATAAACTCCCACAGAGCTCATCTGTGGGGTTGGCAGATCTCCGCCACACTGCCAAGGCCCCCAGGGCCCGCTGGTCAGGCCTTCTCTTGGTTTCCAGGCAGACAGGAGCCCACCGTGTACCCTCCAGCTACTGAGGACGTGACAGGAGCCCACCGTGTACCCTCCAGCTACTGAAGGGCGTGACAGGAGCCCACCGTGTACCCTCCAGCTACTGAGGGCGTGACAGGAGCCCACCGTGTACCCTCCAGCTACTGAGGGCGTGACAGGAGCCCACCGTGTACCCCCCAGCTACTGAGGGCGTGACAGGAGCCCACCGTGTACCCTCCAGCTACTGAGGGCGTGACAGGAGCCCACCGTGTACCCCCCAGCTACTGAGGGCGTGACAGGAGCCCACCGTGTACCCTCCAGCTACTGAGGGCGTGACAGGAGCCCACCGTGTACCCTCCAGCTACTGAGGGCGTGACAGGAGCCCACCGTGTACCCCCCAGCTACTGAGGGCGTGACAGGAGCCCACCGTGTACCCTCCAGCTACTGAGGGCGTGACAGGAGCCCACCGTGTACCCCCCAGCTACTGAGGGCGTGACAGGAGCCCACCGTGTACCCTCCAGCTACTGAGGGCGTGACAGGAGCCCACCGTGTACCCCCCAGCTACTGAAGGGCGTGACAGGAGCCCACCGTGTACCCTCCAGCTACTGAGGGCGTGACAGGAGCCCACCGTGTGCCCTCCAGCTACTGAGGGCGTGACAGGAGCCCACCGTGTACCCCCCAGCTACTGAGGGCGTGACAGGAGCCCACCGTGTACCCTCCAGCTACTGAGGGCGTGACAGGAGCCCACCGTGTACCCTCCAGCTACTGAAGGGCGTGACAGGAGCCCACCGTGTACCCCCCAGCTACTGAGGGCGTGACAGGAGCCCACCGTGTACCCTCCAGCTACTGAGGGCGTGACAGGAGCCCACCGTGTGCCCTCCAGCTACTGAGGGCGTGACAGGAGCCCACCGTGTACCCCCCAGCTACTGAGGGCGTGACAGGAGCCCACCGTGTACCCTCCAGCTACTGAGGGCGTGACAGGAGCCCACCGTGTACCCCCCAGCTACTGAAGGGCGTGACAGGAGCCCACCGTGTACCCTCCAGCTACTGAGGGCGTGACAGGAGCCCACCGTGTGCCCTCCAGCTACTGAGGGCGTGACAGGAGCCCACCGTGTACCCCCCAGCTACTGAAGGGCGTGACAGGAGCCCACCGTGTACCCTCCAGCTACTGAGGGCGTGACAGGAGCCCACCGTGTACCCCCCAGCTACTGAGGGCGTGACAGGAGCCCACCGTGTACCCTCCAGCTACTGAGGGCGTGACAGGAGCCCACCGTGTACCCCCCAGCTACTGAGGGCGTGACAGGAGCCCACCGTGTACCCTCCAGCTACTGAGGGCGTGACAGGAGCCCACCGTGTACCCCCCAGCTACTGAAGGGCGTGACAGGAGCCCACCGTGTACCCTCCAGCTACTGAGGGCGTGACAGGAGCCCACCGTGTGCCCTCCAGCTACTGAGGGCGTGACAGGAGCCCACCGTGTACCCCCCAGCTACTGAGGGCGTGACAGGAGCCCACCGTGTACCCTCCAGCTACTGAGGGCGTGACAGGAGCCCACCGTGTACCCTCCAGCTACTGAAGGGCGTGACAGGAGCCCACCGTGTACCCCCCAGCTACTGAGGGCGTGACAGGAGCCCACCGTGTACCCTCCAGCTACTGAGGGCGTGACAGGAGCCCACCGTGTGCCCTCCAGCTACTGAGGGCGTGACAGGAGCCCACCGTGTACCCCCCAGCTACTGAGGGCGTGACAGGAGCCCACCGTGTACCCTCCAGCTACTGAGGGCGTGACAGGAGCCCACCGTGTACCCCCCAGCTACTGAAGGGCGTGACAGGAGCCCACCGTGTACCCTCCAGCTACTGAGGGCGTGACAGGAGCCCACCGTGTGCCCTCCAGCTACTGAGGGCGTGACAGGAGCCCACCGTGTACCCCCCAGCTACTGAAGGGCGTGACAGGAGCCCACCGTGTACCCTCCAGCTACTGAGGGCGTGACAGGAGCCCACCGTGTGCCCTCCAGCTACTGAGGGCGTGACAGGAGCCCACCGTGTACCCCCCAGCTACTGAGGGCGTGACAGGAGCCCACCGTGTACCCTCCAGCTACTGAGGGCGTGACAGGAGCCCACCGTGTACCCCCCAGCTACTGAGGGCGTGACAGGAGCCCACCGTGTACCCTCCAGCTACTGAGGGCGTGACAGGAGCCCACCGTGTACCCTCCAGCTACTGAGGGCGTGACAGGAGCCCACCGTGTACCCTCCAGCTACTGAGGGCGTGACAGGAGCCCACCGTGTACCCTCCAGCTACTGAAGGGCGTGACAGGAGCCCACCGTGTACCCCCCAGCTACTGAGGGCGTGACAGGAGCCCACCGTGTACCCCCCAGCTACTGAGGGCGTGACAGGAGCCCACCGTGTACCCCCCAGCTACTGAGGGCGTGACAGGAGCCCACCGTGTACCCTCCAGCTACTGAGGGCGTGACAGGAGCCCACCGTGTACCCCCCAGCTACTGAGGGCGTGACAGGAGCCCACCGTGTACCCCCCAGCTACTGAGGGCGTGACAGGAGCCCACCGTGTACCCTCCAGCTACTGAGGGCGTGACAGGAGCCCACCGTGTACCCCCCAGCTACTGAGGGCGTGACAGGAGCCCACCGTGTACCCTCCAGCTACTGAGGGCGTGACAGGAGCCCACCGTGTACCCTCCAGCTACTGAGGGCGTGACAGGAGCCCACCGTGTACCCCCCAGCTACTGAGGGCGTGACAGGAGCCCACCGTGTACCCCCCAGCTACTGAGGGCGTGACAGGAGCCCACCGTGTACCCTCCAGCTACTGAGGGCGTGACAGGAGCCCACCGTGTACCCTCCAGCTACTGAGGGCGTGACAGGAGCCCACCGTGTACCCCCCAGCTACTGAGGGCGTGACAGGAGCCCACCGTGTACCCTCCAGCTACTGAAGGGCGTGACAGGAGCCCACCGTGTACCCTCCAGCTACTGAAGGGCGTGACAGGAGCCCACCGTGTACCCTCCAGCTACTGAGGGCGTGACAGGAGCCCACCGTGTACCCTCCAGCTACTGAAGGGCGTGACAGGAGCCCACCGTGTACCCTCCAGCTACTGAGGGCGTGACAGGAGCCCACCGTGTACCCCCCAGCTACTGAGGGCGTGACAGGAGCCCACCGTGTACCCCCCAGCTACTGAGGGCGTGACAGGAGCCCACCGTGTACCCCCCAGCTACTGAGGGCGTGACAGGAGCCCACCGTGTGCCCTCCAGCTACTGAGGGCGTGACAGGAGCCCACCGTGTACCCTCCAGCTACTGAGGGCGTGACAGGAGCCCACCGTGTACCCTCCAGCTACTGAGGGCGTGACAGGAGCCCACCGTGTACCCTCCAGCTACTGAGGGCGTGACAGGAGCCCACCGTGTACCCTCCAGCTACTGAGGGCGTGACAGGAGCCCACCGTGTACCCTCCAGCTACTGAGGGCGTGACAGGAGCCCACCGTGTACCCTCCAGCTACTGAGGGCGTGACAGGAGCCCACCGTGTACCCTCCAGCTACTGAGGGCGTGACAGGAGCCCACCGTGTACCCTCCAGCTACTGAGGGCGTGACAGGAGCCCACCGTGTACCCTCCAGCTACTGAGGGCGTGACAGAAGCCCACCGTGTACCCTCCAGCTACTGAGGGCGTGACAGGAGCCCACCGTGTACCCTCCAGCTACTGAGGGCGTGACAGGAGCCCACCGTGTACCCTCCAGCTACTGAGGGCGTGACAGGAGCCCACCGTGTACCCTCCAGCTACTGAGGGCGTGACAGGAGCCCACCGTGTACCCTCCAGCTACTGAGGGCGTGACAGGAGCCCACCGTGTACCCTCCAGCTACTGAGGGCGTGACAGGAGCCCACCGTGTACCCTCCAGCTACTGAGGGCGTGACAGGAGCCCACCGTGTACCCTCCAGCTACTGAGGGCGTGACAGGAGCCCACCGTGTACCCTCCAGCTACTGAGGGCGTGACAGGAGCCCACCGTGTACCCTCCAGCTACTGAGGGCGTGACAGGAGCCCACCGTGTACCCTCCAGCTACTGAGGGCGTGACAGGAGCCCACCGTGTACCCTCCAGCTACTGAGGGCGTGACAGGAGCCCACCGTGTACCCTCCAGCTACTGAGGGCGTGACAGGAGCCCACCGTGTACCCCCCAGCTACTGAGGGCGTGACAGGAGCCCACCGTGTACCCTCCAGCTACTGAGGGCGTGACAGGAGCCCACCGTGTACCCCCCAGCTACTGAGGGCGTGACAGGAGCCCACCGTGTACCCCCCAGCTACTGAGGGCGTGACAGGAGCCCACCGTGTACCCTCCAGCTACTGAGGGCGTGACAGGAGCCCACCGTGTACCCCCCAGCTACTGAGGGCGTGACAGGAGCCCACCGTGTACCCTCCAGCTACTGAGGGCGTGACAGGAGCCCACCGTGTACCCTCCAGCTACTGAGGGCGTGACAGGAGCCCACCGTGTACCCCCCAGCTACTGAGGGCGTGACAGGAGCCCACCGTGTACCCCCCAGCTACTGAGGGCGTGACAGGAGCCCACCGTGTACCCTCCAGCTACTGAGGGCGTGACAGGAGCCCACCGTGTACCCTCCAGCTACTGAGGGCGTGACAGGAGCCCACCGTGTACCCCCCAGCTACTGAGGGCGTGACAGGAGCCCACCGTGTACCCTCCAGCTACTGAAGGGCGTGACAGGAGCCCACCGTGTACCCTCCAGCTACTGAAGGGCGTGACAGGAGCCCACCGTGTACCCTCCAGCTACTGAGGGCGTGACAGGAGCCCACCGTGTACCCTCCAGCTACTGAAGGGCGTGACAGGAGCCCACCGTGTACCCTCCAGCTACTGAGGGCGTGACAGGAGCCCACCGTGTACCCCCCAGCTACTGAGGGCGTGACAGGAGCCCACCGTGTACCCCCCAGCTACTGAGGGCGTGACAGGAGCCCACCGTGTACCCTCCAGCTACTGAGGGCGTGACAGGAGCCCACCGTGTGCCCTCCAGCTACTGAGGGCGTGACAGGAGCCCACCGTGTACCCTCCAGCTACTGAGGGCGTGACAGGAGCCCACCGTGTACCCTCCAGCTACTGAGGGCGTGACAGGAGCCCACCGTGTACCCTCCAGCTACTGAGGGCGTGACAGGAGCCCACCGTGTACCCTCCAGCTACTGAGGGCGTGACAGGAGCCCACCGTGTACCCTCCAGCTACTGAGGGCGTGACAGGAGCCCACCGTGTACCCTCCAGCTACTGAGGGCGTGACAGGAGCCCACCGTGTACCCTCCAGCTACTGAGGGCGTGACAGGAGCCCACCGTGTACCCTCCAGCTACTGAGGGCGTGACAGGAGCCCACCGTGTACCCTCCAGCTACTGAGGGCGTGACAGGAGCCCACCGTGTACCCTCCAGCTACTGAGGGCGTGACAGGAGCCCACCGTGTACCCTCCAGCTACTGAGGGCGTGACAGGAGCCCACCGTGTACCCTCCAGCTACTGAGGGCGTGACAGGAGCCCACCGTGTACCCCCCAGCTACTGAGGGCGTGACAGGAGCCCACCGTGTACCCTCCAGCTACTGAGGGCGTGACAGGAGCCCACCGTGTACCCTCCAGCTACTGAGGGCGTGACAGGAGCCCACCGTGTACCCTCCAGCTACTGAGGGCGTGATGGGCCTGCTTGTCACAGCAGCATTTGGAAATTCTCCGTCGTCCTAACCAGGAAATGGGACGTCACACATGTGGGTGTGGGATATGCAGTCCCTGCATTCTTAAGCCTCATACATGCAGCCTGGGTGGGTTTTGCTGTCCTCACATCACTAATGGAAAAGCTGAGTCGTGGATGGACCGGTATTTTTATCAGAGCCCCCTGGGCAGTGCTCTCCAGAGCAAAGACGTGGAGCTAGGCCCCTCTTGTTGTCAACTGGCTTGTGCTGCGAGAGGGATCGAACCCTGAACAAGACAGGCCCAGCTCCCTTGTGAACACCCAGGCCCATAGGCGCGTGTGTACATCCATGCATCCATGCACGATACATACGTGTATGTACATGAGCACACACATTCGCGATTGCAGAAAAGGTTCTTCATCAGAAAAATCAATTAGCCATATGTCTCATCACAAGAAAAATCCTCACAAATGATTGTCTATTGAAGAGAGAAAACAAAGATTTGAAAGAGGCTGGTTCTTTAAGAGGCATATGTCTCATAGTTGCATTCAGTTTATTTAAAAAGACATAAGGAGTTTTTCTAAGTCTATACTATTTCTTCCCTTATTCCCTAGTCTTTCAAATCCCTGTTCTCAGTGTACAAAAATGCCAAGTGGGTAGAATCGGGTAAGAGAACACCAGCATCACAGATCATGGGGAACAGCCATTCCAGAGAGCCATTTGTCCCACACAGGACAAAGGAAAGAAGCACCATCCTCTCCAGAAGACAATCCTTGGAAATGTCTGGTCAGAGAAGGGGAGGAGCTGGTCTGTTTCCCTTTAGATGAGATGAGATGCCATCTTTCAGACTGTGCCATGGACAACTCCCTGAAAACCGGCACACTCTCCACAATGTGAAGCTCAGCAGGCCACATTCTCTCTTGAATTCAGTTACCTTGCTGTTGATTTTTGTTTTAATTTAGGTCATCCAGTCTTGCTTACCTTTTAAAGAGAAATGAGTTATCCTGAGTAATATGGGAAATGCGAAGTTGAACCCAGTCCTGCTCGAATTCCTCCATGGTAATGATGCACCTGTGGATGGTGCGTCTAAGCAGGAATTGGTGACTAAACGACTCCAAATGCGACCAGATTAATAAAAACCTGGGTGCTCTGAGGCGACAGTGAATTCTCCTTTTAAAGACTCATATGATAAAACTGCATATAAATAAAACAGTTAACATCGTATTTGATATTATAGATAAACTCATATGGCCTGCTGTGCCAGGCTGGGGAAGGATGCGTGGCCACGACGCCTGTGCTGCTTCTCCGGCTGAACCCTGGCTCACGAGGAGCAGGCCCTGAGCCAGACACGGACAAGCCGCGTGCATGAGCGTGACCCTGTGTCTCCGTTTGCTCTTCTGCGGTAAGTGCCTTTCAGCCATTCCAGGCTTTGTCTGTCTCTGCTTCACCTTCCACAGCTGTGGCCGCAGTGTCCCCTTAACGGAAAAGTTGGAGCATGTGCATTGCCTTCTCAGCGTGAGTGCCAGGCTGCGGGGCTCCCTCCCGCTTCATGAACAGCCCAAGCCTGGCTGGGCGAGGAAGTCCTTGCAGGCAGCAGGCTCCTCTGTGCCAGGCTGGGGAGAACCCGTGCCCCACTTTGGGATCATACACCAAGCTCAGGGACCAGTTAGAGGTGCCCTGTGTGGAGGTCCAGGGAGCGGGAGCAGAAGTCCTGCCTGCAACTTGCCAGGGTGGACACACATTCTGGGCGTTGTTTAAATCCCTTCATTAGCTTCATCCAGCCACAGTTTCATTATCCTTAAAATAGGCGTAAGGGTTTCTAAAACATGAGATGAAATCAATGAGATTCCATATACAAATCATTCAGCACAGGGCAGGCAGCCCGCAGGAGCAGGTCCTGGCCTCCGTATTCCTGCTCCTACCAAGCCAGGGTTCACTCTTCCTCCTGTGAACCTGCATGGCTCTTACAGACATCTGTGCCTTTGCTGATAATGCTGGTTCCCCATCCGGAAGGCTCTTTCCTCTTCTAAACCCAGGCATCCTCCCGCTGAGGTTGCCCCCACCCCGTTTTTATTTTCCTCCTCCTCTAGCTTTCCAGGTTATGGTGTCTATAAAAATTGCCTCACAATTAACTTTTTACAATCATACCTGGCCACACTGTCTCCTACGACTGCGAGCTTCTCATCTTTGTAGAACAGACCAGGATTCACCTTACACTCTAATGAATGAAAGCGTGCAGTTACTAAAATGTTCATGTATTTTAAAAACCCAGGCTTAAATGTAGACAGAGTGTGTCCTAGAAAGCCATTTGGGTTGTACTAGGAAGCACCCTCATGCTCCCTAAATTTCATTTTTAACACCCTGGAGCATTCAGTACTTACCAGTAATTAACACCTCATCAGGAACTTGTTGATCAGACCCCCTCTTTGTCAGCACTGACAGGAGCTCCTTTGAGGTCTTGGGAAGGTGCCCACCTGTAGGACAGGGTCCCAAACCCGCGGGCTTGCAGCTTCCAAGGCAGAACTCGCTGGTGATATGTGATACCCGCTTATCGAATGAATGAATGAAAGATGAACAAATGAATGACTCAACGCTGCACACAAGAAAAGAGAAAGTGAGAGCCTGTGTTTCCATCCTAGAAAGGATCTAGAGGGATAATGCACATTTCTCTCTGTTTACCTTTCAATTGTAACTTACAGATCACTTCCGGGGGCATCTCTTCATCCACTCGACAAACGACAGGACAGGCCTGCTGCCCTCTCCCACCTCAGAGACTACACCTTTGAGATTCCAGAGGTGAAGAACCCCAGGGCCTTCAGCCAGGGCATGACCACTCGTAGATTCACATGGACTCCTCTTGGTGGGCGCAGTGCCTCTCCCAGTTTCGCAGAAGAGGAAAGCGTGGGGTGTGGAGGGTGGGGTGAGGGAGGCAGCAGAAGGTGGAGGCGGCTGGTGAGACGCTTGTGTTTCCAGGCCTGAGCTGTTGTGGGCACCTGAAAGAACTGGCTTTAAAAGGCAGCGACTCGGTCTCAGGAAGTCGGTATTTTACACAGGAAAGAAAGAGATGGGAAAACAGTAGCAAAACCATAAATACTGAACATTCCAACAGCGTATGACGGAGAAATGCCTTCTTCCTGCAGCAAATGCAACTTGCAGAATCATTCAGGGCAGCGATCGTATCTTTTCTTGTTTTTGACTCTTACCTGTGTATGTGGCAAAGGCACAAAATCAATGCCCAATGATGTGCATGTCTTCAAGGCGTGCGGCACTTTGAACTCAATTACTTCTAATTTCTTAATACATTTCAAAATCCCTAAAACAAAACAAAAAAATTGCGTCATCCTTGATATCATTAATCCTAATATTTCCCTTAAGTGTATGCCATATATCCCATCTTTCTCCTCCTGTGTGTAACCTCAAATAAAATAAGGCCAGGTGCAATGGCTCACATCTGTAATCCCAGCACTTTGGGAAGCTGAGGCAGGGGGTGGATCACTTGAGGTCAGGAGTTTGAGACCAGCCTGGGCAACATGGTGAAACACCGTTTCTACTAAAAATACAAAAATTCTCCAGGCATGGTAGTGTGAGCACCTGTAATCCCAGCTACTTGGGAGGCTGAGGCAGGAGAATCACTTGAACCCGGGAGGCAGAGGTTGCAGTGAGCTGAGATTGCACCACTGCACTCCAGCCTGTATGACAGAGTGAGACTCTGTCAAAAAAAAAAAACAAAAAAACTAAAGAGGGAAACTAAAATGAAAGGGCCAGTCTGTCAATAGAAAAGATGATTCTGATTCTGATGGGAGGGGCAGAGTTGATTTACCTGCCAGAGAGCAGTGCACAGAGCAGGTGCTGGTCTCTAAGGTGAGTGCTTTCCTTCCAGGATCACATCTGGGGAGACAAAGGAAAGGGAGTCAGAGCTGAGAGGCTTGTGAGGCCCCTCCCTGGGCATTTCAGCCCAGCAGGAGCATGGAGGCTGAAACAAGAGAAGCTGAAGTGCTGAGAGAGACTCCAGCTGGGGAAGGGCAGGCAGCCAAGGCCAAGGGCCTTCCCACTCAACCTCCTGTGGGACGGCGGGCGGGGCCAGTGCCATGGTGGGCCTCGGAGAACATTGTTTCCACTCTTTGAGCATCACCTCTACTATGCTTGGTCCAATCTTCATTCCAAGCAGCTAATTAAAAACACAAAATGAACCTTCATAGAGCACATGGGCAAATATTCCATGCAGTCTATAAGCACAGTTCCATTCAAATAAACAAGACCGTCTCTAGCTGGGAAGTTGCCTTCAAGAAACACTTGGGAGCCAGCTCCAGGTCCGCTGGTGCACCATCTGTTTGCATGGCAAGATGCCCTCTCACAGGGTGCTGGCCCCAGGCAGAGCCATCCGGGCACATGGTGGAGCAGGACGGACTCCTCAATGAGGCAGAGTCCTCCGGGAGCCCTCACACTCTGGGATGCCAAATGCCCGTGGAGCTGATTCCTTCTTGAG
Source organism: Pongo abelii (assembly GCF_028885655.2). Taxonomy (NCBI): domain Eukaryota; kingdom Metazoa; phylum Chordata; class Mammalia; order Primates; family Hominidae; genus Pongo; species Pongo abelii. The sequence goes on along the minus strand of NC_072002.2, from coordinate 93,238,587 downwards.
GGTGGTCCGTTTCTGAACCCCTGTCAATATTAAGGTTTAGTTTCTGAGTGTTTTTTCCTTCAAATGTCTTATGGCCCTCCCACCCTCCTTTCCTCTGAAGGACTAATTCCACCTTGGGTGTATGTGAAGTCTGGAATCAGAAGTCACATTTCCCTTTTGCAGCAAGTACAGAAAATAAATGCCATAGAAAACCTGGTCTTCTTGGTTGTTTAATCAGAGGGATCGTATTTACCTTGTTGCATTTAGTAGAGGTATGAGGACTACTGAAATGAGATATGATGTCATGTACAAGAGGAGGCAAAACTGCAAAAAGACCTACCTCCACACAAAGTAGCTTAGACCCACACATTTCTTCAGGGTTGAAAAACAGATGTTTGTGAACGTCTGCGAGGGGCCGAGTTCTCACTCATTGGTTCTGTTTCTCAACAATGAGGCCTACCCAGGATGGGTGTCCCACTGGGGTTCAGTTTGCAAAAAAATAAAAACCCAAACCAAAGCAAACAAACAAAAAAACGCACAACATTTTGGAGTTCCCTAGCAAGGATTGATTGGTTAAAAATCTCTAAAGAAGGTGCCATGTGGTCAGGCCCCTGGCCCCAGACACTTCCACACTTCCAGGCCCCAGGAATCTGCCCGCCTCCCACTACCTCACAGGCTCTGGCAAATTTCTGTTAGCTCTGCAGCTTTGATACTTTCAAAAGCCAGTCCTCTGTATGAGCAGCATAGTATTTAATTGTGTGTATAGTGTTTATCACTCCGGAATGGCAGGTAACGTTCATGGGAAGAATACAGCAATGAGTGATGGCTTTGGTGAGACCTCAGTACTTACTAAGGCAGGCAATGTTAACAACGGTGAGATTCTTAGGAAACATGCAACGCATGCTGGAGATGTGTGGAAAGCAGCGTGTCTAAAAGCAAGTGTGTGTGCCTGTGTGCTCCTGCGTGTGTGTGAACGGAGACTAGGACTGTGTGCTTCCAAGTGTGTGTGCCTCTGTGCTCCTGCATGTGTGTGAACGGAGACTGGGACTATGTGCTTCCAAGTGTGTGTGCCTCTGTGCTCCTGCGTGTGTGTGAACGGAGACTGGGACTATGTACTTCCAAGTGTGTGTGCCTGTGTGCTCCTGCATGTGTGTGAACGGAGACTGGTAATATGTGCTTCCAACTAAAAGTAGGCGCGTTAGAGTCATTTAGTTTTTTTATATCTAAAATATTATATTTTTGAAAATCATGGTAGAAGGGCAGTCTACCTCCTTTTGTTCCTGAGAAAATTTTAAAAAGTCACATTTGGAGAGAAAAAAAGGAATTACTCTAAGATTGTAAATTCTTGCAAGACTATCTTAAGTTTCTTAAATTATCTTCTTGCAGATTTTGGATTCAACTCAGCCAAGAACAAAGCACGCTCAGCACCCGGCCTAAGTGCTGAGCACAACGGGCAAAGAATGAAGCTGAAAGGACATCTGATGGCTCTAATATTTCTTTCTATCTGTTAAACGGTGCTCAGTCTATGGGAGCAACCAAGATTTTAATTACAAATTGCATAAAATCACCTCACCTTGCATGTGTGTTTAAGCAGCAGTATTGCAATATTTACAGGACAAAGCAACACACAAACCAGTAAGGCCAGGGCATGGTCAAAGTACAGGCTCCAGTTGGATTTGAACTACTGTAGGGCATGCAGAATGAGACAATGATAGTTTTAAAAACAGAAGATGAAAGAGTAGGGGTGTGACCTTTAGCACACCAGCCTGAGTTTCAAAGCTCCCATCTGTGTAGGGTGGATGCTGCATCTACCATGCTGGTTTACCTTGCAGAGGAGATGATGGCTCGCTGGGCACCTGCCATGTGCTGGGCTTAGAGACACTGAGTCTGTAGCTGAAAAATCATTTACAGAAGCTTCAATGTGGGGCTTCCCGGCTGGTGAGGGGAGACAGACGGTGAACCGGTACACAAACCAGGCACTGACATGAGCCTGGCTGTGCCCAACACTCTGATAACAAGGCAGGTTAACGGTAGAGAGTGGTGGGAGGCCTGGCCTGCAGCCGGTGTCCCCCTCCTGCCAGATGAGCATCCCTTTTCTGCAGGCATTGCCCCGGTACCGAGTGTGGAGGGGTTCCCACCTTGAAAGGGAGATAGACTCACACAGGAAACAAATTAGAGAGTAGCCGAGTTCGCCAAATCATCGCTGTTCTCCCACTGTAAAAAGGGTGCTTTGTGACACAGGAATACTTTCATCAAACAAAATCACTGCTTCATGTTATCATTGGGTTGCTTTCCCTGTTGAGAGACTTAAAAAGAATTCCACCCTCCGAATGCTTCTTCCTTGAAGGAGTCAGTTTTGCAGGGGCCGAGAGTTGCACTCTTGTCCTGGCCGCACGCAGGGCCTCGCACCCCGCCGGTCTGTGTGCACGGCTCCCCCCTCGCCACCTGGTAATTGCCGCCTACTTAATGGTGATGATTCATCCACCTGGTCCCCCTGGCTGGGGCCTTAATTAAACAATTCCGTGCTGCTGTGTGGGGCCCCTTCGTAGGCCGCGTCTATACTGCAGTTAAGAAATACCGGCGATAAACCTGTTTTAAATAGAGTTGCTGCTCTTGGCTTCACTGAGCAGGGGCACGTTGTATTTTTGTTAGGACAGAAAACGGTTTTAAATTGGTTTATTTATATGGGGTTGTGGCCAGCATGGAATAGGCTCCTTAGACCGGTTCTCAGTGATTGAATGGAATTAAGGAATCTTGAGTCTAAACTGGCCAGCAATGTTCTGCAAAACGGTTTTAGTATTTTCATCTTATTTTTCAAATATCAGATACTCTTTTAAGAAAAAACAGAAAGAACAAAACCACCAAGTACGATTGCAAATTAGAATGACCCTTTGTCCAACTTGGTCAAAACACATGTATGTGTGAAAAAACACAGCACATAACTCCACAAATACACATTCAAGGGAGACGACGGCAGGATCAATCTGACAGCCCATTTGGAGGAAGGAATAGTATATAAAACGCCAAATTTTATGCAAGAATATGGGACTTATGTTATATATATACAGTTATATGTAACTGTGGACACGTCATAGTTTTTAAATGAGTAAAAACCACGGAACTAACCAAGTTTCTCATAAGACAGCTTTTTATTCTGGAAACCTACAAAGGTGAATAGGTTTGTTGAGTTGCTTTTCATCACATGGTGGGAACCAGAATCAAACAGAACCAAAGAATTCCTGGAAGGGCCCAGTGGCATCTGCTCCAGTCCCGGTGAGGACCCCCAACATGCTGCCACTCTTGTTCTCTTCCTTGTGCCTAGATGTGACTTCACATGGATGCCAAGGGTAGCAGGCAGGGCTAATTGAGGTGCTACAATAAAATACCACTCTGAACTGGGCAGCTTGGTACACATTTGCAAACATCCCGTAAATGTCATTACACTGTAGTAGGATTAAAAACACTGGATCCTGCTATGACCTTTCCTCAGAGGAAGCAAGTTTAACCCTAAAGCAAAATGTATATTGAGAATTGCCTGTCTCTTACTTTAGAGCTCTCTGCACTCCAGTAAAAATATAGAATTATTTTTCCTAATTTTTTGTGGCTTCAAAATTAATTACTTTAGCATAATTTAAAATGGCATATTCTGCCTCCAAATTATGTTGGTTAAATGTTGTATTTCCACCACCGCATCTTCAACCCACACTGAGCCACTGAAGCCTCAGCATGTGTGAATCCAGTGATCTGGCAGTGGTGTGTGCTCAGTGAAGCTGGCTGAGGAAGACATCAGAGCACTCGAATGAGTAAATTAATATTTAAATATATGCAGCACCGTTAACCTGATGTTCTTGTTGACTCATAAGTTGAGCGGTAACTTTTAGAAATTAGAGGCTTGCCAAGTTCCTGCAGACAGGCTTTGTTTATTTGCTTTTCCAAAGCTTGTGCCGAGAGCTAAGATACAGAGGTTGTGCTGGTGTGAAAACAAACTCAAATTTCCAAAAGGAGAAAGAAAAAAAAAAAAACACAAAAGCTCCCCAAACAATGGCGCTTCTTGTGACAGCAACTCTCTCTGAACAGCCTCGAGTGTTTAACATATTGAAACAGTTCATCTTCCTTCAATGAACTTTAATAACTCTGCCAGGTAGGAAGCTGCGCTCCATACTTCTTCATGTTGTCTCTTCCCCTCAACATATCTACACTGATGTGCTCATCTGGCCAACTTTACGGCTGCGGTGTCGGAGCCCCGTGCGCTCCGTTATTACCATCATCAATAACCTGGACTGCCCTCTCGCCTCCATTTCTCACGCCTTCCTGGTACCCTTCAACATCTAATAAGAGCCTTTTACCAGGACCACTGATCAATACACATGGGCACCTGTTCCCTTTCCTAAGCCCACCCTTCTAAAGTAACGTGACAAGGGGGCAAATATGATTTTGACGGGATCATGTCAAGGGACAAGAAAACCTATCTGGAAAATTTTCCTTTGGGACCAATTTATACAGATAACCAATTTTCACACTTAGGTTAATCACTTCTGTCTTTGTTCTCTAGCCGTGATCCATAGAAATAAAAACAATCCTTCCTGGGTATTATGCTAACCCAATATTACTTTTAACAATTCTATTTTTTATGCATATGTCTAAAAATTAATGAATTATAATAGAAATATAATAGAGACTATAATATCATAGAAAATGTCAATATGAAATATTTCCTAAAAGTTTCATAAATATACATCTACCCCCATTACTAATTTTTGTTCAAATTTGATTTTAAATATTAACATTTTTATCTTAGGATAATAATTATTTTTTATCTTGGAATTATTTCGAGGTATGTATTTCAAATTTTATTAACAGCCATAGTGTTATCCCTGTCTTTATGTGCACCAACACGTACACAAAAACAGCATGACTTCTTCTCGGCAATATTACATCATCCAAAATGCTTATCATATGTACAGACATGATTATGTGTGTTAGAAGCACTTCAGTCCAAACCTTAACAGTTGACAACTTTAACCCTTAGCATGACATTATTAAGGAAATACAAAACAGTCAAATATGTTGTGGTTTCTTCACAAAATTGGTGCATGAGACCAAGGACAAAGTGAAATAACATTCTGGCAGACGCAGGAGTGTAGCTTAATATCATACTGTTTGCAGCAGCTCTAAGTTAGGGACTGTATTCCAAAATTCCATAACTATGACTAGAAATATAGTTGAACTACTATTGTGCCAATCCCATATGTTTGGGGGCTGTATGTATACATTTAATACAGGAATGTATAAGTTCCATGCTATCATTGGCATTGTGGAATTTTGCACACCTCTTATTTTTAAACTAATATTTGTGAAAGTAATAATATCAAATATCAAATAATTAAAATGCAAAATGCGTTTTTATAATAGAGAAATGGCAACATTGTTGGTTGTAACTTTTCTAAGTATGTACTATGTATTTGTGGCTGTTTTTTTCTCCTACAACTTATAGTCATCTTTGCAGGAGGCATTAAAAAATGACATTTCTAAAGTAAAGGCCTTTTCTGTTGGTTTGCTTTTTATTTGAATTTTTAAAAGCATGGAAAATTTCTAGCCTTATCGTGCTCTCGGCATTTTTAAAATCAAATTTTATTTTAAATTTTATTACACAACTCTTTTTTTTTTTTTTTTTTTTTTTTTTTTTTTAATGCTAAGAGTAGCCTAGCTTTAACCCTGGTCTCTTCTCCACAAACTGAGAAAAAAAACATGAGACAGAGGCTCTGGAAGCTTCATGGCCCTGAGACCTTAATGCCTACGAAGACAATAGGCATCATTGACTTGATATGTTCCTATGCTTAAAATCCACTGGGCTTAGCTTATTTTGCCACAAATGATAAAAAAAAAAATCAATTGCTAGAAATACAAGAAGCACAAGGTTATATTGAGACTCCAGGGTTATAAATATTACAGGGTTAACCACTCATGAGAAAATAATCTGAAGGGCAGTTTTAAAACTATCTCTACTCTATTTAAGCTATGCTAATTAATCATAGCATTATTATCAACACATTGAAATGAAATCCTTCCCCTAAGTTTAACTGTCCTCATGTCTCGTTCTTCATAGCTGGGAAATAAAGACCTTCCCCACTAGGTGAGCTGATAAGAAAATGATTACAGCAGGTCCCATTGCGTAGACGGCATATCCAAGCAAAGAGTTTAAATGATAATAAATTGTACCACTGCAGAAATCACTGGATTGTGAACTTCGATTTAGTGTCCGTATGCAAAGTGCAAAATGCAAAATTTGATTCCTGTTGCAGAGCATCTTACATTAAACATGAAATTTATGTTCCTAATCTATGAAAGCATTCTATTTTAATACATAATATAGCAATTAAAATGAAAATGTTAAGAGAAATCAAATATTTATTTTAGCATAAAATATATAGTATAGATTAAAACCCAAGTTACCGTTTTCTGGGAGGTTATGTGTTTATGCATAATGTTTAATTTTACGTAATTATTTCTTGGTTATTGATTTATTCAAATGTATTTGAGGTACAAGTGTATGTTTTTACAGTATGCTCCTTGTGCACACACAAAAGTTGATAGGAAACAGTAACTCTATTAGCAACTTTAAAGTAATGGTAATATGAAGACTCCTCTCCACTTGCTATTTGACTGGAATTCAGCAATGCCAGCCTTTTCTGATAGGTAATTGTCCTTTCCCATAGAATTGTCATAAGATCCCATATTACACCACTCCGAAGGTCAGATAGGGGGTCAGACCTTCTCCAACTGTTTTTGATGGGGTGGAAAACACGACAGAGTTAAGAGATTTCGTTTATGGGGAAGAACAGGTCATTTCAGAGACTTACCTGCCTGTCTGAGGACAAAATACATTTTTTTAAAACATTTTTGAATAAACTGTACATATATCCAAGGCAAAGCAACTTCTGACAAAACCTAGTTCATCTTGCACAGATTACTTAAAAAATCAAGTCCTGATAACATCACTAGAAGAGATCTGATGCCTTAACTATATACTTTTTTTCATCGAAGCGAATGACAAATAGGAACAAAATTAAGCTGTGTAAATTAAAAGAGCTGAATTATAAAATCTTTATCCTTCGAGCATTAAGAAATATAAAGCAAGAAGACATTGATAGCCTATGGGCAAAATATCTATTTATATGAAGCAAAATCGAAATGACTGTTAGACTGTGTCATTGTTGTCTGTACCTAGGAGTCTAACGTGAAAGACAAAGGTGCACTTTTAGCATTCTTTACTAACCCCATATGGCAACAATAAAATTGACATGAGTAATGACTTTGATCTTCCATAGCATTGTGTGTGCAGGCAGTATTTAAAAAATTCTTGCAAATATTCATGAAGTAGCCTTAAAAGTAAACACCTAGTGGCATGCCACCTTTTAAAAGAGATTTTTTTCCCTCTCTGAAAACTTTTTATGCATATGTATATAATAAAGTGACTATGGAATGGGCTCTTGAAGGTGCATGGAAAATGTCTTACCCAAAGCCCTAAACAGTTCTGCAGTACTTGGATCATAAATATGTTTTGATAAGTGATAAACTCATTTGGCATACTAGATTGGACACTCCCAGGAAGAAGAGAACAGGTAAAAGAAATGCTTGATCTTGCAGGGGAGCTGTTGCCTGTCTGCTCTCTAGGATGTAGACAGAAAACATTGCTTGTCCCTATCAGGCTTCAAGAAATCGAAAAGGATTTCAATGGGGGTTTTATTTCCAGTCAATCACTAAAACTGTAATAACTCAATATTCAAGACAACAAGCTATAAAACTATCCCCATTCTACCTTGCCAGCATTTTATGATAATTCTTTCTTTTGGACTTTAGAAATCATTTCCCGTTCTTTAGCAACTCTCTGAAATAATTCTTACTGACTGCAGTGACACCTACTGCTGGCAGGATCGCTCTACTTGAGGTCTCAGACACCGAACAGCAGCCTTTCAGTCGGGGAGCATGAAGATGAACAGAGAATGATTATTCGGAAATGCAATTCCTAACAAAAACCAGTGCTAGCTCCCAGGCCGGTCTGAAGCAGGAAGGAAGCACAGCATCTCTCGCTTCTTTTGTCCCGGGACTCAGGTTCCCATCTCCACCCAGGCAATGGTGGAGCAGCTTGGAAGCCAGGGATCCCCGCCTTCCTCAGCCTTCGTCCTCCCAGCCCAGCTCCCCGAAACGCCGCATCTACAGAGAGCCCTGCTATGCCTCAGTATAAACCACTACCTGATTAACAAAATAATCATTCCAAGCGCCGCCACATTCTGCATAGACTTAAGCTTTTCTGTTTTAACAAAACAATGTTAATTTTCTCTTAGAACATCTGTGACCCATTCTCATAACTGCTAAATTAAGACAATATTATTTTAAATCACTATCTTTGTTACCTTCCCAACCTTAAGAAAAGCCAGCGAATAAATTTAAGACCATGTTTCTCGAGATATTCATTTGAATTCTGCCCTTGCTGATATGCACGAATATGTCTACAGCCAGTTTTCCTCCTCTTGTGCTTTAAAATAACATCAAAAGCAGCAACAGCACAATAACAATTTTAAAGACAGCTAAAATTTTTAAGTGATCATGCTATAAGCTTTCACATTGTAAAACTAAAGCTATCTCTGCAGTTGTTTTCCTGAAATATTACTGTATTGACATCGCACCACCCTCTGCTCTCTTCCCACCAGCTTGCTTTCTGTTGTTTTCAGTTCCATTAACCATTGAAAAATAATCCAGTATTAGGGAGAGGAGCTCTTTTTCTATATCGTGTGTCTTAAGGAACTCACTTTCTTAAAAGAGAGAGGAGATTTCATTTGTAATATTTCCAGAATAAGCAATGAACTCTCTTTTTCATTTTGAAAAGAAAAACAGAACGTGGGAATATTCTGATCCAAGCCAGTTTTCTGCTGGATGTTTCATAAGCTTACACATATACAAATGTATTTTATGCATATAGCAGATACAAGGCATGTATAATTCTAGGATATATAAAACAGAAGCACTAAACATAATTTAAACAAGTAATAAGAACTTCATTTCCCCACACAGCACATACAACCGCAGCCGTGGCAAAGCTCATCACTGCTGTCTCAGAATAATAGGACTTGGTTTTGAATTGCTGTCCTTAAAATCTGACGATAGAAAACAAGTGTAACGCATCCATTAACACAATCACAAAAGTTAAGAAGAAGTTGCTCTCAGAGAAGCAATTATTGTCTGTGACTCCATAGTGCCACCACATGGAGTGATATTTGAATATAATTCAACTGTTTCAGATTCAAGAAACTGTCTGTAAATAATACTTTACATACTTCATAAGACAGCAAAGAGAGATATCTAATCTTCTCTCTATCGTGTGAAGTTCAAAATGTTTCCTTGTGAAAACAGAGATGTCTCATTTCTAAGAGCATGAATGCACTGTAGTAAAAACCAAACAGCCAAACTGCTTTATTCCATCAATAAAAAAAGAGCCATTTGGTAAAAGGATGCATTACACATTTTCTATTTAAATTAGTTTATAAGAAGCAGATGTTAAGCTTTCCTTGGTAAGAAAAGAAAAGGAGTTATAAATGAATTAAACTATTTTTTCAGTGGATCTCTCACTCTCCCTTCACTCTCAATGCATTTCTGTTTTGAGTAATAATGTAAATGCATATTTTTGTTACTAAGGCAAGTGGTTTTAGCAATTATTCTTCAAAATATGAGATGTCAGGTTAGGAAAGTCCACCGAATTAAATGCCAGTTTGAAACCATAAACCAACGCAGGTCCCAAATCACATTAACTAGAGAATCTTCAGATTAAAAGTCACTCCATAAGAGCGTCTATGAAAAACGCAGCCTAGGCTTAAATTCTACTCTCTAATAAAGCGTCTGTGATTTCGGATTTCATGATGTCTGTCAACTGGTTGTAAAGTATAAATTGCGATTTAAGCAAGTTTGAGATCATTTTCTTTTTTTGTAGGGGAGGTTGGTATAAACTGGGATGACGTTGAGCATCCAAGCCTCAGCCAGAAAGCGATCATGTTTGTAGAACATGACCCCCGTACACAGCACCCCACATGGTTCACCACAGTAAAGGTGCTTTCCATTGTAATTGTCTTTAAAGGAGCTTTAATTAAATGCTCAACGTGGATGGTCTCACTAGACGCTTTCATGCTCAGACATTTTTAAAGAGCAGGGCTCTCGCCAGCTGGAAGCACAGCCTGTGCGTCGGACGCTGTTGTCTTTGCAATGGTTCCACTGAACTCACTCCTAACGATCTACCCTCAGTTACCTACCTTCAACACTATTTTTTCCTTAGACTGCATTAATGAATCCAATAAATAAAGCATTGTATCACCCATCCAGAATGGACATTAATTTTAGAACAAAACATTAATCAATTTAAATTTATGTACTAATGCAGACACAATCAATTTCAACTTCTTATGACAATTAGCAAAGCTTTCGCTACATCCCTAAAACACACTGACCCATCAATTATGGTTTGCATCAAAGTAATGCTAATGACACCTCCCTAGTCCTTAGGCTGCCAGCAACCCACCTGATTGGTCAACTCGAATGCAGCAAATCAATTAATATAAATTATACATGCACGAAAAGATGGGTTAATATCATAAGTTAATTTAATTAATTGTGTTTGATTAAATGAGGTACTTTCATTAGCCCACTTAGCCATGAACCATATATACATCATCATAATCCTTTTACAAGCTCAGCCGCCCAGACACAGCCCTGACATCAAGAGCATATTCAAATTACCAGCCTCAGCCATGCAAACCTCCCTGCATAATTAACAACTAAACGAGCTGCAGTCACTTAAGCTGAAAAGAAAACTGTTCACATCAACCTCTCTGATACTGTTTAAATTGAAGATGTCATGGGTAAAACAAAGGTGAACAGACAATGGTAATTAAAAATTAAAAAGGACAAGGGGGATTTGCAACTAATGGAAGCAAAGTGGAAAGAGGGCTGAGGCCTTGGTTCTTTCAAATGCAGTGTGTGGGTATGAGGTCATTCAGATCCCATCCTTTCTGGTCTGTGCTCAGTGCAGAATGTCTGCCAGAATCAGAGACATGGAGCTTGACTGGATGGTGGACGAGGGCTGACCTAAGCAGCTCCATTGGGAGCAAATGAAACTGTAACAGGATGGCCCCCAAAGCCATGGTTTGTCTTTACCTCATCAGGAACGCCGGCCACACAGGTGCGGCATCCTGTCCATTTCGCCGGGGTCTGATCCCTGGCCATGTTTTCAGCTGTGGTTCCAACCTCAGGTATCAAACCCTGTCCAGCACGGGAGCCTCGCCCAGCTCCCCAGACTGGCATTCATTAAATGGATTTTCTTCCATACGACATGGCAGAGGCTTGACATAAAATATAGGGATGTCTGATGGAAGTTATCCATTTCTTCCTGGTTCGATGCACAACCTTCCAGGGATGGTTTTAACTCACACTGGTTCCCAAAGTATAACAAATAGCAGAGCTGCATTTCAGAGATAGAACCAGCACCTAGAGAAGTTTCAGAACACAGAACTATGAGGCCAGGCCTGCCTGGGCTGTGACCACAAAAGTAAAGTAAACAGCAGAATTAAGGCAGTTACACAGAAGACTCAACACACAACTAATAACAGTATCTTTGAAGCTGAAGCTGAAATATTTTTAAGTTTGCCACAAATCCTCTCAATTTGTCACTGGATCTTGGATATTTAGACACAGATTCAATAGCAAAATAAGTAGTACCTTGACTGGAAGTGGGGTAACTGTGTTATCTTTAGAAAGGAGTAACACTTATGCAGCCATGGATATAAGTAACAGCACATCATAGACACAGATAAACATTTCAAACAGCATGACAGTCATCCACATGCGTTCAACTATCACCTCATGCCTAAGAAACACAACCACACTTGATGGAGAGGTGATAGAAGGGGCTGAACATGTAATTTGATTTGGCAGCAAGAACAGATTTGCTCCTTTTCATGCCAGCTGTGAAAAGACTTTCCTATTTCTAGACAGATAAATTAATGCAAATATAAATTTATACACGTGCCCACATTCTATATAATACATAGGAAATGTAAATGTTCCAGGTATGCAGGGCATAAGCCTCAGCCATTGGCCCTTGGTAGAACTGGCCAGTGCAGCCCTGGCTCTCCTGGCAGGAACCATGCGTTCTCTGCAGTTGGGGTGGAGATGTCTACCCCAGTCTCGTGGTTAGGAGGCAGCTCAGGAATCCACTCCTGGCTTCCAATCCTGGCCTGCTGTGTGGCCTGACCTGGAGTTCAGCAGCAACAGAGTTCAGACAGAAGGAGTCGTGTTCATCTTGCAGGGCTGTTGAGGTGTACAGCAGCCACTGTGCTTAAAGCACTCACAGCAGAGCCTGGATGCAGACAGCCCTCAAATACTTGTCAGCTTATGTTGTTATCATCATCTTTGCATCTATTTCTCTCTCCCAATGTAGAATACAGCAACCTTTGTGTCCCCAGGGAACATCATTACGTCAGGTGTATTCGTGATTCTATGTCACAAATAAGAATTTTACAAAGCCCTCTTAAGCTTGAAACAACAGGCATTTGTCCCTTGGCAAGGGGTCTCAGGCTGGAGAACCGCCCTGCTGCATTAGTGCCAGGGTGGAGTCTGCTCTGTGTTTGTCTCGTTCTGGAGCCAGTGGTTCCCCAGAGCATGTTTTCCTCATGGCAGATGGCCAAAGTGCAAGAGCCTCAAACCACAAGAGCATAGCCAGTGCCTCTGCTCAGATCACACCGGCTGCCATCTCAGTGGCTGAAGCGGGTCAGGTGGACAGGCAGGAGCCAGTAGGGTTGGCAGGTGTCACCTTGGAGGGAGGAGCACAAGGTGCGTGTGGGCTGCACACCATCCGGTGACCACACCAGGAAAATCATTTCCAGTTGGAGGAATCGATGCATCCATCAGTTACTTGGTTCCAGAACCATGCCCAGTGACACTGGAATTCTGATATGTTTCTGCACATCTTTGTTTCCCATAATGACAGGCCCATAACAAAATCTTAAACACAGAATTAAATAAATGATTCTCAATGAAACAATAAATGGATGATGAATGAATTAACAAACACACTTATTATGTTCACTTTTAGCTATTCTGTTCTACTGCTCTATAATGTCACAGGAGTTTGAGAATTACACTGACATCTCATTCATAACATGTCCCTCCCACCAAGAATATTGTACAGCTCCATAAATCCTAGGAAAATAGTTTTTTTGTTAATAAGATGATTTGCATACAGAGGATTGTTATTTTTTTGAACAAACTGTTATTGAACTAGACCTTAAGCATTTAGGAAAACTGATTTGAAAGTTCATGTTCAATCTATTCCAATGATAAAAATCATGGAAAATTCAAATTAAAATTATGCAGACTAGAATTCATTTTATAGAGAAGCAATCTGAGTGTTTACTGCTTTTTAAGGACTTCTTTCCCAATGCTTTACCTCAATTGCTTTTTAGTGAGCTTGACCTACTCTGCTCTAGCAGACACAGTCATTTCTCAGAATCCCCAAACAGAGGAATTCTCAAACAGCCCAGAAAGCACCTACTTTCCTGTTTGCTCAGCATGAGAAGGAATCTGACTGAGAAGGTAATACTGACGACTATTAATTTAGCTTTTGCAGATCACTGATGAAGGAAGGAAACTAATAAAAATGTGCATGAAATCTGGAAAGTTTTTCACTGATGTTGGCAAAGGCACGTCAACACGCCTGCATGTGAGTGCCTGAAACATTCTCCAAGCAACGAAAGCACAGGTTTCTCACCCAGCAGGGGGAATGGAGACAGCTGTAGCAAAACAAAGAGTGTGTGAATTCTAAATAAAATTGCTGAATTCAGTCTTAAAATTAAGATTCTTGGATGCAGAGTACATGAGGTGTTCTGGAGAGGAAAACCTTCATCTGATGTCATGTCATAACACACAGCTTAAATAAAAGGTAATGCAAATGAAGGTGCAGTTGTGTGCCTGAAGAAGCAATAACCCGGGCGGTCCCACATAGCAGAGGCAGCACACAGATGAGCAGAATCATCTACTGTACAGCTCGGGGGCATTGTGATGGAGCTCTCGTATATTAACACGGAAAGCATTCAAATGTCCTTCAGAGCTCTGGGTTGGTTAATTGGCATATGCACCTCTGGGCCTTACAGGGCACCTTGTGGGTAAAAATCTGGGACAGTCATCAACTCACCTGGGCAGTTGGGTTTAGCCACTTCCAGAAAGATAAATTGAACACTCTACTTTATAACATCCTAAGGCATCATTTGGACACGGCGAGAGAGTCAGGGAACTCGCTGGGGTCAGGAGAGAGGAGCAAAAGGGGCCTGAGACACTATTGGCAGTGCTTAAGGAACTGCTTCTTCAGTCTGACTCTAGGGATATTTGAATAAGCTGCTTAAAAGAGCAGTTTATTTGATACTTCCTTCATCCTCTAAGAAATACCTTAACCAACAGCTAACCCACTATTAAAAGCAAAATAACACAGTAATGCTTCCCAAGCTTTGATTTGCGATTCCTGTAGTTGTTAAAAGATTATTTTATTTTATTTATTTATTTATTTTTTATTTTTTTTTATTTTTATTTTTTTGAGATGGAGCCTTGTTTCATTGTCCAGGCTGGAGTGCAGTGGTGCGATCTCAGCTCACTGCAACCTCCACCTCCTGGGGTTGCAATTCTTCAGCCTCAGCCTCCCGAGTAGCTGGGATTACAGGTGTCCACCACCACGCCTGGCTAATTTTTGTATTTTTGTAGAGATGGGATTTCACCTACTGGCCAGGCTGGTCTTGAACTCCTGACCTCAGGTAATCTGCCCATGTGAGCCATGACACCTGGCCAAAAAATATTTTATGAATTATAATTGTCCATTGTAATTTTCCAACACCATGGAAATAGGATGTATGGGCTAGGATAGCACGTATGGGTAAAAAGAGTGGGAAAGGCCAGGCAAGGTGGCTTATGCTTGTAATTCCAGCACTTTAGGAGGCCGAGGTGGGTGGATCACTTGAGGTTGGGAGTCTGAGACCAGCCTGGCCAACATGGTGAAATCCCATCTTTACTAAAAATACAAAAATTAGCTGTGCGTGGTGGCGGGCGCCTGTAATCCCAGTTACTTGGGAGACTGAGGCATGAGAATTGGTTGAAACTGGGAGGCAGAGGTTACAGTGAGCTGAGATTGTGCCACTGCAGTCCAGCCTGGGCAAGAAGAGCAAGACTCAGTCTCAAAAAAAAAAAAAAAAAAAAGGGTGGGAAAGAAATTGTTCCCTAGATCTCACTGGGGACTTATAAAGCCCTTTTTCATGTTAGAGATTCTGAGAGACCCCATGGTAGAGAGATTTTCTTAAGTTATTTAACCAGCATTACATGGGCAAAAAAGTCTTTTTTTCCCCCCCCAGAAAACAGATGTCAACTTGCAAAACCATGTTTTTGGGACACAGTTTGGGAAACACCAGGGTAGAAGTGCATTATTGAGAAGCGTATTTAAATCTCCTCTTTCTCCAGGGGCCTCACTGACCTGGAAGATCCCTGGGATTACCTGAAGGCAAATGCAGGGCCCAGCAGAGTGACTGGTACAGGGAGTGCCCCTTTAATCCTCCTCTTAGGGCTGAGCGCTGGGAACTTGGATATTATAGGCCGGTGATCTCGAGGGGTGAGTGCAAAATGCTCTTCTTCAGACCACGAAGATAACACTTAGAGAATTACTGCCATTACTCTGAAAGCATATTTCTTTACTCAGACCCCCACTGTAAGTCATAGCTATGGGCACAGATATTTAAATAATATTTTATCTATACTTTTTTTTTCTAAATTGGCAACTCTGAAGACATTAGACTTAGGAAGAAATGCGGATGACTATGTCTTAAGAAAAAAAATTATGATACTTTAAGAAAATTAAACCTTTGACTTTTAAATCCTCCTTTTAAAAATACTTGGAAAAGATTTAAACTAATTTTTATTATAAGGTAAAATGCATATGGTATTTATTTTTCTTGCTTTATTGCACTGGCTAGACCCATGAGTAAAATGTTGAATACAATTTTTAGGAGCAGACACCCTAGCTTTCTTCTTGATCTTAGTACATTTTTGAAGTAAAAGACTTTTATATAAAACATTCATGTTAGTCTTGAAGTCTTCTTTGTGGAAGGAAATGCCCATGAAATGTAAATAACACATCAAGTAGTTAAAAAGACACACATTACAACATTGATGAACCTAAAAAATCACACTATGTGAAAGAAGCCAGGAACAAAATTCCACATATTATATGATTTCATTCATATGAAATGTCTAGAAATAGCAATTCTACAGACTGTGACAGAGCAGCATGGGCCTGGGGCTGGGGGCGGGGAGTGGGGATTGACTGGTGATCAAGCCTGCAGAATCTTTTGGGAGGTGACCGAAATGCTCTAAAATTGTATTGTGATGGTTACACAGCTCTGCTAATCTACTAAAAATCATCAAGCTGCACACATAATGTTGACTATTATAATATGTAAATTATAGATCAACAAAGCTGTTCAGAGTAAGCAATTTTTAAAAGAAGAAAAAAAGTATTTTTTTCTAAAAATTTGGATAATTGACTCAAAACTAAACATAAAATGATGAATAATTCTTTGGCCCTCCTACTTCTTCAGGGAGAGATGGTGTAACACAAGCCCTGAAGAAATTTAAACTTTGGTTATTTCAAAAATTGTCAGTTCCTCAAATTGGAATTTAGAAGACTCTTTTGACTTCATGTGTGATCCTGGGCAAGAGGCATGGCTCATTCTTTGTCTTTTTACCACACTTAATTCTTCATCTCATATTTATGCGCATCCTCAGAAGGTTTCAATTTTCTTCTCCACTATACTGACTCAACTTTCTGATATGAATTGGCAGGAAGTTTTCATTTTTATGTTATACTTCCCATCACTAGGCAGAATAGTTATCCTGCTTCAAGTTCTAATTTCTTGAGAGTTCTGTTGGACTAGTGGATTTCTTCAGAAGTTCCTTGCTTAATTTTCAAATGGTTGGAGATTTTAAAAACATTTCATTTTTTATTGATTTCTAATACAATTCTATTGTGAGCAAACTCTGCATAACTTCAGTCCTTTTAAATTTATTGAGACTTGTTTTGTGGCACAGTATATGGTCTACATTATGACTGTCCCACATACACTTGAAAATAATATGTATTTGTCATTGCTGCATATAGATCCTATAAATATGAGTTAGTCAAGTTGACAATGATGCCTTCTATTCACTTTTTTGATTTGTTTTACTTCTTTCAACAATTACAAAGTGAATGATGTTATAATGTCCAACTATGAAAGAATTTGTCAGTTTCTCTCTTCAGTTCTATTTTGCTTCAAATATTTTGAACCTCTAATATTATATTATTATTTTTATTTTTTTTTTTTTGAGACGGAGTCTCACTGTGTTGCCCGGGCTGGAGTGCAGTGGCACGACCTCGGCTTACTGCAAGCTCCACCTCCCGGGTTCACGTCATTCTCCTGCCTCAGCCTCCTGAATATCTGGGACTACAGGCGCCCACAACCACACCAGGCTAATTTTTTGTATTTTTAATAGAGACGGGGTTTCACCGTGTTAACCAGGATGGTCTCGATCTCCTGATCTTGTGATCTGGCTGCCTCGGCCTCCCAAGGTGCTGGGATTACAGGCGTGAGCCACTGCGCCCAGCTTAATATTATATTATTATATCTTCTTGATGTATTTACCTTTTCTATTCATATAATGAACCTCTTTATCCTGAGCTGCTCTTTTCCTGGATATTAATATAGCTATACTAGGTTGATTATATTTAGTGTTTATGTGATAATGTTTTCCATATTTTTAGCCTTCACATTTTTTGTGTCTTTATATTTAAAATATGCCTCTAATAAATACTACATAGTTGACCTTGCTTTTTCAGTCATTCTGAAAATCTCTTTCTTTCAGTGGCAGTGTCCAGTGTCAAGCCCATTAACATTTAATGTAACTATTGATATATAAATGTAACAACTTAAGTTTATACTTAAAGACTTGATATTTGTTCTCTTTTTCCCCTCTGCCCCTTGTTGTCTTTCTTCTTTTCTCCTGCTATCTTTTTGGTTAATCAAGTAACTTCAAATGCTGCATTTAGTCTCTTTTATTAACAATGCTTTGAACTATGCTCTTTTTTTTTTTTTGCTTTCTTTTCTCTCAGAAGAACCTTAATTTATCACGGTCGACACTAAGCTAACATTATGCCACTGTATGTTTAATGTAAGAATCTTACAACAACTGCAAATTATTGTACGACTATTGTCCTATATTTAACTTTTACATATGTTATAAAGCTCTAACTATATTGTTTTTGCTTTTGTTCATTTTAAACATTTTACATTTAAACAATTTTTTAAAGCAACAAATACTTTAAAATATTTATTTTTATTTTATTTTATTTATTTATTTTTCAGACGGAGTCTCGCTCTGTCACCCAGGCTGGAGTGCAGTGGCACTCCGCCTCCCAGGTTCACGCCTTCTCCTGCCTCAGCCTCCTGAGTAGTTGGGACTACAGGCACCTGCCACCATGCCCAGCTAATTTTTTTGTATTTTTAGTAGAGATGGGGTTTCACCGTGTTAGCCTGGATGGTTTCGATCTCCTGACCTCGTGATCTGCCCGCCTTGGCCTCCCAAAGTGCTGGGATTACAGGCATGAGCCACCGTGCCCAGCCTATTTTTATTCTTTTAATTTTGAGAAGAGACCTTGCTCTATCATTCATGCTGCAGTGCAGTGGCACAATCATGACTCACAGAAGCCTCGGCCTCCAGAACACAGTGATCCTCCCACCTCAGTCTGACCGAGTAGCTGGGACTACAGGCGTGTGCCACCAGATGCCGTTAATTTTTTAAATTTTTTGTGGAGTTGGAGTTTCACTATGTTGTCCAGGCTGATTTCAAACTTCTAGCCTCAACCAGTCCTCCTGCTTATATGCCTGTAATCCCCAAGCTCTGGAATTACAGGCATGTGCCACCAAGTCTGGCCTAAAAAGATGTTAACATATTTAAATGCTATGTGTATATTCCTTTAATACTTTTTAAAACACAGGAAATAATTAAGAAAATATTTCCACATGTTTACAATATCCACTTATCTGCATTCATTCCTGTAGCTCCTTATTTCACCACAACGTCATTTTGACTCTGTGGGGAGAATTTTCTTTAGCATTTCTTGCACTGCAGGACTGCTGGCAACACATTTTCTTTTCTTTCTTTTTTTATTTTTTTAGTTTATTATTATTATACATTAAGTTTTAGGGTATATGTGCACAATGTGCAGGTTTGTTACATATGTATACATGTGCCATGTTGGTGTGCTGCACCCATTAACTCGTCATTTAGCATTAGTTATATCTCCTAATGCTATCCCTCCCGCCTCCCCCCACCCCACAACAGTCCCTGAAGTGTGATGTTCCCCTTCCTGTGTCCATGGGCAACACATGTTCTAAGCCTTTGTTTATTTGAAAATATCTTTATTTTGTATCAATTCTTGAGAGATATATTTACTACATATAATATTCTATGCTGGCAATTTTTTTTTTCAGTATCTGAAAGAGGTTCAGCTCCATTGTCTGGTTTAAATTGTGTCTAATGAGAAAAGTATTTTGTTATTATTTTTTTCCCTCTGGCTACTTTTAAGATTTTCCTTTTATCACTGACAATTTTATCATAGCAATTTCACCATGATGTACTTAAGTGTGGCTTTTGTTGATGTGTTTGTGGTTTTCTGGATATGTGAGTTGATGTTTTTGGTTAAAGTAAGAACATTTTGTCCAATATTCATTCAAATACATATAGGTTTTCTGCCCTATTCTCTCTTTCTCTCTTTTCTTTTCTTCTAGAGCTCAAATTACTTTTATGTTTGCCTATCTGATAGGCTCTGGGTTTTTGTTGTGGTTTGTTTATTTTGCTTTTTTTTTCTACCTGTGACTAGATTGAATTATTTTTACTGATCTGTCTTCAAGTTCACTGATTTTTTTAATTCTACTGTGTTATACATTCTGTCCCCCTCATCTAAAAATTTTTTTATCTTAGGTGTTGTATTTTAAATATAGGGAATTTCCCTTTTGATTTATATTTTTTACAGCTTCCATAGCTCTCTTGAAATTCTTCATCATTACAACTATATTATCTATTTTATCCATTTATCATACAGATTCTTCAAGGTACATAGAATTATTTTAAAGTTGTTGTCTGCTAAACCCAAAATCTGGGTAACTTGTAGGTCTATTAGTATTGGTTGTTTTTCCTTTGAATTTCATGTTACTATTTACTTGGCTGTGTAGTATTTTTACTTTTTTTTTTTTTTTTTTTACTGTGTACTGGACATTGTTAATGATACAGTGTAGGTATTCTGGATTCTGTTGTCTTTCTCTAAAAATTGTTGAGTTGATTTTCTAGCAGTGAATTGAATTACCAGTGGATCACTGACATTTTACTAATGGATGTGCTTCGCAGTTTGTTTGAGTAGGTCTGTTTTGGTTTGGCCTTTAGTGCTGACACATAGATCTTGGTCCCAGAGCATGTTCCTTACAAGTAAGGCATCATAAAATGAGTTAGGGAGGATTCCCTCTTTTTCTATTCATTGGAATAGTTTCAGAAGGAATGGTACCAGTTCCTCCTTGTACTTCTGGTAGAACTCGGCTGTGAATCCATCTGGTCCTGGACTCTTTTTGGTTGGTAAGCTATTGATTATTGCCACAATTTCAGCTCCTGTTATTGGTCTATTCAGAGATTCAACTTCTTCCTGGTTTAGTCTTGGGAGGGTGTATGTGTTGAGGAATTTATCCATTTCTTCTAGATTTTCAAGTTTATTTGCGTAGAGGTGTTTGTAGTATTCTCTGATGGTAGTTTGTATTTCTGTGGGATCAGTGGTGATATCCCCTTTATCATTTTTTATTGCATCTATTTGATTCTTCTCTCTTTTTTTCTTTATTAATCTTGCTAGCAGTCTATCAATTTTGTTGATCCTTTCAAAAAACCAGCTCCTGGATTCATTAATTTTTTGAAGGGTTTTTTGTGTCTCTATTTCCTTCAGTTCTGCTCTGATTTTAGTTATTTCTTGCCTTCTGCTAGCTTTTGAATGTGTTTTTCTTGCTTTTCTAGTTCTTTTAATTGTGATGTTAGGGTGTCAATTTTGGATCTTTCCTGCTTTCTCTTGTGGGCATTTAGTGCTATAAATTTCCCTCTACACACTGCTTTGAATGCATCCCAGAGATTCTGGTATGTTATGTCTTTGTTCTCGTTGGTTTCAAAGAACATATTTATTTCTGCCTTCATTTTGTTATGTACCCAGTAGTCATTCAGGAGCAGGTTGTTCAGTTTCCACATAGTTGAGCGGTTTTGAGTGAGATTCTTAATCCTGAGTTCTAGCTTAATTGCACTGTGATCTGAGAGATAGTTTGTTATAATTTCTGTTCTTTTACATTTATTGAGGAGAGCTTTACTTCCAAGTATGTGGTCAATTTTGGAATAGGTGTGGTGTGGTGCTGAAAAAAATGTATATTCTGTTGATTTGGGGTGGAGAGTTCTGTAGATGTCTATTAGGTCCACTTGGTGCAGAGCTGAGTTAAATTCCTGGGTATCCTTGTTGACTTTCTGTCTCGTTGATCTGTCTAATGTTGACAGTGGGGTGTTAAAGTCTCCCATTATTAATGTGTGGGAGTCTAAGTCTCTTTGTAGGTCACTCAGGACTTGCTTTATGAATCTGGGTGCTCCTGTATTGGGTGCATATATATTTAGGATAGTTAGCTCTTCTTGTTGAATTAATCCCTTTACCATTACATAATGGCCTCCTGTGTCTCTTTTGATCTTTGTTGGTTTAAAGTCTGTTTTATCAGAGACTAGGATTGCAACCCCTGCCTTTTTTTGTTTTCCATTTGCTTGGTAGATCTTCTTCCATCCTTTTATTTTGAGCCTATGTGTGTCTCTGCACGCGAGATGGGTTTCCTGAATACAGCACACTGATGGGTCTTGAGTCTTTATCCAGTTTGCCAGTCTGTGTCTTTTAATTGGAGCATTTAGTCCATTTACATTTAAAGTTAATATTGTTATGTGTGAATTTGATCCTGTCATTATGATGTTAGCTGGTTATTTTGCTCGTTAGTTGATGCAGTCTCTTCCTAGTCTCGACGATCTTTACATTTTGGCATGATTTTGCAGTGGCTGGTACCATGTTTAGCGCTTCCTTCAGGAGCTCTTTTAGGGCAGGCCTGGTGGTGACAAAATCTCTCAGCATTTGCTTGTCTGTAAAGTATTTTATTTCTCCTTCACTTATGAAGCTTAGTTTGGCTGGATATGAAATTCTGGGTTGAAAATTCTTTTCTTTAAGAATGTTGAATATTGGCCCCCACTCTCTTCTGGCTTGTAGGGTTTCTGCTGAGAGATCCACTGTTAGTCTGATGGGCTTCCCTTTGAGGGTAACCTGACCTTTCTCTCTGGCTGCCCTCGTGAAAATGGCCATCCTTCCCAAGGTAATTTACAGATTCAATGCCATCCCCATCAAGCTACCATTGACTTTCTTCACAGAATTGGAAAAAACTACTTTAAAGTTCATATGGAACCAAAAAAGAGCCCGCATCGCCAAGTCAATCCTAAGCCAAAAGAACAAAGCTGGCGGCATCACGCTACCTGACTTCAAACTATACTACAAGGCTACAGTAACCAAAACAGCATGATACTGGTACCAAAACAGAGATATAGATCAATGGAACAGAACAGAGCCGTCAGAAATAATGCCACATATCTACAACTATCTGATCTTTGACAAACCTGAGAAAAACAAGAAATGGGGAAAGGATTCCCTATTTAATAAATGGTGCTGGGAAAACTGGCTAGCCATATGTAGAAAGCTGAAACTGGATCCCTTCCTTACACCTTATACAAAAATCAATTCAAGATCGATTAAAGACTTAAATGTTAGACCTAAAACCATAAAAACCCTAGAAGAAAACCTAGGCATTACCATTCAGAACATAGGCATGGGCAAGGACTTCATGTCTAAAACACCAAAAGCAATGGCAACAAAAGCCAAAATTGACAAATGGGATCTAATCAAACTAAAGAGCTTCTGCACAGCAAAAGAAACTACCATCAGAGTGAACAGGCAACCTACAAAATGGGAGAAAATTTTCGCAACCTACTCATCTGACAAAAGGCTAATATCCAGAATCTACAATGAACTCCAGCAAATTTACAAGAAAAAAACAAACAACCCCATCAAAAAGTGGGCGAAGGACATGAACAGACACTTCTCAAAAGAAGACATTTATGCAGCCAAAAAACACATGAAAAAATGCTCACCATCACTGGCCATCAGAGAAATGCAAATCAAAACCACAATGAGATACCATCTCACACCAGTTAGAATGGCAATCATTAAAAAGTCAGGAAACAACAGGTGCTGGAGAGGATGTGGAGAAATAGGAACACTTTTACACTGTTGGTGGGACTGTAAACTAGTTCAACCCTTGTGGAAGTCAGTGTGGCGATTCCTCAGGGATCTAGAACTAGAAATTCCATTTGACCCAGCCATCCCATTACTGGGTATATACCCAAAGGACTATAAATCATGCTGCTATAAAGACACATGCACACGTATGTTTATTGCGGCATTATTCACAATAGCAAAGATTTGGAACCAACCCAAATGTCCAACAACGATAGACTGGATTAAGAAAATGTGGCACATATACACCATGGAATACTATGCAGCCATAAAAAATGATGAGTTCATGTCCTTTGTAGGGACATGGATGAAATTGGAAATCATCATTCTCAGTAAACTATCGCAAGAACAAAAAACCAAACACCGCATATTCTCACTCATAGGTGGGAATTGAACAATGAGAACACACGGACACAGGAAGGGGAACATCACACTTCGGGGATGGTTGTGGGGTGGGGGGAGGGGGGAGGGATAGCACTGGGAGATATACCTAATGCTAGATGACGAGTTAGTGGGTGCAGCGCACCAGCATGGCACATGTATAGATATGTAACTTACCTGCACATTGCGCACATGTACCATAAAACCTAAAGTATAATAATAATAATAATAATAATAAAATAAAAAAATAAAAAACTGAAAGAAACAATAAAAACACATTACTTCAAAAAAAAAAAAAAAAAAAGAAGTAAGGCATAACTCTCTTTGTGGCCTAATGGGAAGCTTGAAGTGTTTAGCGTGTTTACATGAGTTGGCAAGCACTCACCGCTGACTCCCAGTGTCGGGGAGCTCCTGAAAGATCTCTCTCCTCAGATCTGTGAGTCTTCTAGCTGATGTTTTTAACATGAGATCCTTAAAGTTTTACCCCTGGCATGTACAGTTAAGGAGTCAACAGTAATTTGAGGAACATTTCCACCCAGATTTTGAGGCTGGCCTGTCTGTAGCTCTCCTTTTTTTCTGGAATTCTTCCTTTTAATTTTCTGACATTCCCCAAATACAACTTCTAACTTCTAGGCCTGATGGGATGCGGCCTTCTGCCTGATCTGTCTCCCTCATGACCTGAAAAAGCTGGGAAGTGCCTTCATGGGAAAAGAGAGGAAAATTGGAGTCACTTTCCTGTGGTTCTCCTTTGTCATCACAAAAATTATTTTCAGTTATTGCTGGCTTTGGAAACTCTTCAGTGCCATCAAAAATTTATTTTTTAATATTTGTCCAGAGTTTATACTTGTAATTGTCAGGGGAGTTAATCTGATAGAGTCTACTTTGTCACTACTGGGAGCTGAAGGCTCCAGCATTAGCTTTAGTATTTCGAGAATCACATGCAGTTTTGCAGCGTGCTTTGGGAAGGAAGGATAAATGTCTACACTCCAGAGTCTGTAGGCTTTCATCACACTACGTCTACACCTCCGCATCTAGCACATTACTTCATTGGCGGAGCTTCTTGGCTCCATTGAGCTTTTGTGCTGACCCCCCTTTCTATTGTCTGAGTACACGTTAGAGCTCGTACGGATAAATGCACAAAATGCTGATGGAAGGATGCTTAGGGTATGTGGCCTTTGGCATTATTTTATATATATTTTAGCTAATATTTTCTATAAAAATTGAGGTGAAAAAATTTTAGTGTTTAGATGTGTCTGAGTGTGTTGTTTGTGCATGTATGTGTCTTGCCATGTTTTCCTTTGCTGTATCATTCATTAAAAAATTTTCCCAAGATTTATAATTAGATACTGAATAAAATTGAAGTAATTTTTTTTCATCCTAATACCACCACAGCTCTATGAGGTTATTATAAATACTCCCATTGAAGGGATTAATACATTGAGGTCTAGAAAGATTGTGTAATTCACTAAGTTTACAAGGTCAGTACTAAAAATGATAATTAACATGCTTGCAGTCTCACTCCAGAGCCTGATGTCTGAGTCATCAGTGAACATTTTCATTCCTTCTGCTTAAATCTATTCCTACATTCAGCTGTTCAAAGCCCAGCTATCCATTAAAACCACTTCAAATGTTGCTTCATTTCCTCTTCTAATCACTCAGTCAGTAGCAAGCTTTGTCTTCTGAAAATTTACAGCAGTTTTTGCACCTGTTGTCAGTTGTATTATTCAAGTTTATATTTGATCATAGAAATTGTTAGTGTGGAATAAAGCTTTAAAATAAACCATGGAATAATGTAAAGAAAAGACTTTCTAAAAGTTTTTGGCAGTGAAAACTTCCCTCCCTGCTCTAAGAAATTTCTGGAGCAAGGGGTGACATTTATCCAGTGCACTTCTGTGTGAATGAATCCATTCTGCTGATATGGCCAGCAACTACTCTATATGGAAACTTAAATTAGGAAAACAACACACAAAAGCAAACTTCTCTGGTGATGATCTAGACCCACCTGGGGAATTATCTGCGGGCCTCTCCCCCACCTTCGTCCTTTCCCCAGGGTGGCCACTGAGACCTTATTGGGAAGCACTGAGGTTCAGGTGACACAGCCGGAATTTAAGTTTTTCTGATGTGAAGACCTAAGACATACTCCAGCCAGTGTCCTGACTTAATCAGTTAGATTCTGACAACAGACACCAACTAAGATGCACATGGACCTGAGACTGTCACCAGAATGCCAATACGTTACTTTATACAGAGAACCATGTCCACCTTGAGGACTGGAAATCTGCAGAGTGCAATGGGTGACACCCTCTCTCCTTAGGAGTCACACGCTCTTCACGCCTACACCTCTACCTTTCCTTACACTTATGGCTAACTGCACCACCACTTAGGGTGACATCATTTCTTTCTGTGGGTTATTAATATATCCAATAAAGCTAGACCTAAGGGCAATCAAATCAATTCATTCTCTTTTAGGTGTATTTGATTTTTCATTTAATTATTGAAATAAAACTATTACCCTGTTTTACAGATCATGTTTTATTTTCCTTGCCAGATTTCATATTCCTTGAAGACAAAAAGCATTTTAAAATTTATTCATTACACATTATTCAACTTGTATGAAGAGATACAATAAATAATAAGATGATGAAAAATATTCTATTCATAATTGTTTAAAACACATGATTTTGTGGAGAGAGATGTGTTCTGAACAAATACAGAGAAAAAACACTTCGTATTATAGGAACAGAAAGAAATCAGGAATAAGTGAGTGATTTTGCTTGAGTGAAATGAGAACAGCCTCACAGAGGTAGTTTCTGATTTGGGACTAGCAAGATGAATAGAATATTCTGGACAAAGAAGGGTGAGGTGTCTCTTCCAAATGCAAGGAGGAAAGCCAAGCATGTCTTGCAAAGGAGCTGTTTTTTATGCCCATAGCCCTCAACACTTTTCTTCATCCAGACACATGAAACTGACTTCCAATGCACAGACTCGCAAGAGTAAGAAATGACTCCCAAGCCCAGATTCTTGTGCTGTGGTTAGCACCTGTATCTTCATTGCAAGTTAGCTTTCTAGAATGGTGATATATTTCCTGAATAAATGGCATTATCTCTAATTTTAACATGAAACATGAATTCCTTGTCATATTAGTACTTGATAGTCTCATGTTCTTTGTCAAGGACCTTAAAGATTGATTCTTACCAGGCTGCAGGCCCAGCTGAGATCCTGGGCTTTGGGCAGTGACAAGCTACTGAACGTTTCTTAGCAGAAGCAGAGTGGAGATCAAATCTGGTTTTGGAAGATCCATGCAGTAGAGGTGCAGCTTTCTAGTGGTGTGGTTTGACAAAAATCAAGGGTGGAGGGAAGGACACCATATAAATAGTATTAATTATATTTTAAATTTTATTTTAGAAAAACTGTTCAAATATACTTAGCAAATGTGTACTATATACTAAGGATATGGTTTCAGGCAATACCCAGATGAATGTTATCCAGTCTCTCAAACTGATAGCAATCTCCTGAAGGATTGAAAAATAAAATAACTCACTGCAATGCGGCTGTTGAAAAAGCAGTGGAAGGATTTTAAAGAGAAGAGAGACGTGATCAAATTTACAATTTATAAAAATCTGCCTGGAGAATAGGTTGAAATGGGTGAAACAGGAGCATATGGAGGCCGATTGAAATCATCATCCTAGTAAAATCTGAGAGAGAAATGACGAGGACCCGAGATTTAGGAGGAATGAAGCAGGAACAGGCTGGGGAATGTGCATGAGACGAACTGGACAGGAATTGGTGACTGACCTGTTGTAGAAAGAAGGGGAGAAATTGAGAATGCCTTTCAGGTCTGATTTAGCCAAGAGGTAATGATCCACTGAAAAGGGGCAGTGACAATTGAGGAATGCCTGATGCGGGAGGAAAGCTCTGATGCCTCAGAACCTAAAACAACAGGACTTACATCCTCCAGGACTCGGCCTGGTGAGGTTTACTCAAGCTTTGTGAACCTCGATGTATTAATGCATCAGATATGAAAAAATAATAGGAGATTGGTCAGGAGCGGCCTTGCTATGGGTTGGCATGCAACTAAGACTGAAGTCCCCATGCGTCAACCCACCAAGGCTCTGTCTCCTGACCATCCTCTCTGACCATACCTTGCATGGGCTTGAGGTTACCACCTGGAAACCAAAGTGATGCGGTGGGTATCCCCAGTGTACAACAAGGAAAAACCAGGGAGCCAGCTCTCTGTTTTAGAGTACCCCCATCCAAGACTGAGTCTCCAACATTATATATATATATATATATATATATATATATTCATTCCAGCACAAGCCACTTGCGATCCCAGGAGAAGCTCCCTGGTGTCCTGGAGGAGTACAGGCCGTGAGGCTCGCAAGAGGATTTGTGAGGCATTCTTCGCTTTATTACCTGGGTTTCTCTGACTAGTCCAACCCACCTACAATTGAGGAAGGCAGCAGAAGTTACTGGTAGAGGAAACAGCCCTGAGCAGGACTGGATGGAGCGGGACTTGCAGACCACGGAAGGGCTGAGGCGCCTTCGGGAGCTTTCTGTGTGTCCTTCCTTGCTGTTCATATCAGCATCCTGCTCTCCCCTCACAGGCTGGTGTGGGAGCAGAGGAGGAGAAAAGGAAGGTGTGGGGGACTCCTCACATGTTCGCAACCTTGGGGAAAATGACCCACTGTCTTCTGGTTCCCTCGGCTTTCTTAAAGTAATGCTGTTATTGGCTGAATTGCGTTCTGTCAAATTCATCTCCTAAAGTCTTAACCTTCAGGACCTCAGAATGCGACCATCTTTGAAGATAGGGCCTTTAAAGAGATGATTACGGCAACCTGAGGTTGTTATGTTGGGCCCTAATTGAACAGGACTGTGTCCTTATAAGAAGAGATTAGGACACAGAGACACAGAGGACAGCCACGTGAGGACACAGGGAGAAGACGGTGTCTGCAAGCCAAGGAGAGAGGCCTCACCAGACACCAACCCTGACGGCACCTGGATCTTGGACTTTCATGCTCCAGAATCATGAGGAATTAAATGTGTGCCGCTGAAGCTGCACTGGCTGTGGTGCTTTGCCACGGTAGCCCTGGCTAAGGAGAAGAGCAGCTTCCCTGAGCTTCATCTGGGCACATGGCGACCTCCTCCCTCCCATAGGGTGGCTGGAAGATGGCTAACATGGCTACTAGTGGCCACACAGGGCCAACAAGAAGGGAGCTGAAGTGATGTAGGAACTATGGGGTCTTCTCATAGACACACCTGCTGCTGCGAAGAGTCAAGGCCGCGCACAGCTGCTTTAACCAGAGGTGGACGCTGCATGAGACTGGTGGAGCTGACTGCAGGCTGGGCTCCCAGGTAGCTTAAAGAGGAATATCCTGCTGCCCTTCCTTCAATGACTGATTGACAGAAGAACAGGCTTCTGCCTCATGCCACCATGTTTGGGGTTCCCTAACCAAGTGCAGTAGTTTCCACCCAGCTCCCTTAGTAGGGACAGCTGAGTAGCTTTCACAAGTTTCCATAGCTACAGAGAAACATCATTTTACATTGTCTCACAGTACAAAATTTCAAACTTGAATAATCTGCACTTTTCTGTGACTAGAATGGTCTTTCTTTGCCTTCTGTTTTTTAGGGATGGGGTCTCACTCTGTTGCTCAGGCTCAAGTGCTGTGATGCAAACATGGCTCTCTGCAGGCTAAAACTCTTGGGCTCAAGCAATCCTCTTGTCTTAGTCTCCAAGCAGCTAGTACTATAGGCGTGCACCACCATACCTGGCTAATTTTTTCTTCCTCTTTTTATTGTAGAGATGGAGTCTCACTATGTTGCCCAGCCTGCTCTCAAACACCCAGCCTCAGGCAATTCTTCCATCTCGACCTCTGAAAGGCTGCAATTCCTGGTATTCACCATCATGCTTGGCCGTGCTTTTTTTTTCTCATTTTTGTTTCTAGGTCACAATACTAGTAACTGAATCCAGGCTTACTGTAAAATCTAAAATTTATAGAGCCAAACCTGAAAATCACCTGCCAAGTCAAATTTAGCTCTCCTCCCTAGTAAATAACTTTATCACATTTGAATCCCTATCCTTCCATAATTTTAATATAAAAATGATATAAATTCAAATATCTCACTTGCTTATGTTTGCAAAAATGAAGTTATACACAGGGCTTTTGAGTTTCTTTTCTAAATGATCAGTGTGGATCGGGAGCTTTCCATGTGGATAAGCAGAGCTACCTTACTCTTATTAGGGCATCATGATTTATTTGCTACCCCCTATGGAGGGACATTAAGATTTATTTTAATTTTCCTACAACTATAACAGTGCCATGATCATTCATAGTCAGAAATCTGTGTGTGCCTGCCAGACCTAAAATGTGGCTGGATTCCCAACAGTTGTTGAGTCACTTGAAGAGCATGGAGGATCCCATGAGAAATGATGCTGCAGTTGCTTCGAGGGCTCACTGCTCTACTCAGTGTCTTTGTCCCTTTGTGCTGTGGCAACAAAATACCAGAGACTGGATAATTTATAAAGAACAGATTTTCCAAACCTTTAAATTTTGCTTTTTTTTAAAAAAAATTATAAATGTCATCTTTACATAGCTTCCCTCTTCTTGCAATTTATGTATTTCACTATAATCGGTTTAGAGAAGCCACACAGCATCCCAGATGCTGCCCAGGGATTCCTTCTGCCAAACATCCCAGTTCATCACTCTTACTCTCTGCTTTCCAAAGAGATCTAGGACACAGATGTAACTCAGCCAAGTTCTCTGCCACTTTGAAAGAAGGATGGATTTCCCCACAGTGTCCAATAATGTATTCTTCATTTCTGTCTGAGACCTCATCAGAATGGCTTTTTCTGTCCTATTTCTGCCAACATTCTGGTAAATAGTCTCTAGGAGGAAACAGACCTTCCCTACAGTTCCCCCCTCCTCTTCCTCCTCCTCCTCCTTCTTTTGAGACAAAGTCTCACTCTGTTGCCCAGGCTGGAGTGTGGTGGTGTGATGTTGGCTCACTGCAACCTCCGCCTCCCAGGTTGGAGTGATTCTCCTGCCTTAGCCTCCCCAGTAGCTGGGACTACAGGCACATACCACCAGGCCTGACTAATTTTTGAATTTTTAGTAGAGACGGGGCTTCATCATGTTGGCCAGGCTGGTCTTGAACTCCTGACCTCAGGTGATCTGCCCACCTCAACCTCCCAAAGTGCTGGGATTGCAGGCAGGACCACTGTGCCCGGCCACTGTCTCCTTTTTCTGAGCCAGCATTACAATCAACTTTATGTTCACAGCAATATAGGTTTTTCCAGCATTTACTGCAAAAGTGTTCTAGCCTCCCCCTGTTACCCAGTTCCAAAGCTGCTTCCACATCTTTAGATGTTTGTTAGAGGGATATCCCATTCCTCTGGTGTCAGTTTCTGCCTTTGTCTATGCTGCTCTAAGAGAATAGCTGAGACTGGGAAATTAATAAAGAGCAGTTCTGGAGGCTGGGAAGTCCAAGATCCAGGCACCGGCACCTGGCGTCTGGGGAGGACCTCTTGCCAAGTCCTCACCTGGCAGAAGGCAGAAAGCAAGTGAGCCTAACAGGGCATGAGGCAGAAGGCAAGTGAGACTAATGGGGCAAGAGGCAGAAGGCAAGTGAGCCTAACGGGGCAAGAGGCCTCTTTTAAGGGCCTTAATCCTGGTCATTAAGGAGGAGACTTCATGGCACAATCACCTCTCAAAGGCCACATCTCTGAATCCTATCACATTGGCAAAGTCTGAATTTTGGAGGCATCATATTTCAACAATAGCACTTGGATTATTGGTTTGCTCCTCTCTATTTCTTAGCTTTATATAATTTCTAACCAAAAAGTTAAGTGAATTTAGTGGTTCTTCACTGACTTTACATTTATTATATATTTAGCCCTCTAGAATTTTTGAAATGTGCTTAAGCAGTATAATGCACAATGAGTACAAATTTCCAGGGATTCATGGACTCCCTGCAAGCCTTTAAAGGAACCCCAGATATTCACAAGTGTCTTGGGCCAAATGTTGAGAACTTTTCCTCTAATACTTTCTCTATTACTTCTACCAAAAGTTAACAAATATATTCTTAACTAATCTACTTTTTCCCTTATAGTCACATTGATTCTGGGATCACAACCATGAAAAATAAACACTGCTTACTTCATATTCATGAACGATTCTCCTGAATATGAAAAAAAATTGAACATATGGACATTGGGGGTTAAATTTAACAAGTTGGAAACTCATTTGCTTCTTCAGATAGAAAATTCATTCACTTGGCATGGAGCAATAACAGCTATGAACATAGTGTGTAAATATTTTATGAATAAAACTCACTAGTTGCAGCAATGCATGAAGCAGATGCTTAATTTATGCAATGACAGCTCCTGTCTGTGTCACAGGTTGGCCCACTTGTGCATTCACATTCAGTTTCAAACACAACCTTCTAAGAATCATGCACTAAAGCTTAACTAAGCTGCTCTCTTAAGCATGCATAATATGCCTAAGTATTGCTAATTCAGCAGTGAAAAATAAATTACACTTTTAAGCCAAACAATTAACACTCAACTTTAAATGCTGCTTGCTAGAGCAAGGAGATAGAAAGAGACTGTTCTGATATTCACATTTCCTGTTGAATTCATCAACTGGAATTATATTAATATTTTCCGATAATCTCTGAAACCACTTTATTAGTTAACTCTTCCATGATTGACATAAGTTAAAGAATGGTTTATGGGCTTCATGACTCAGAGCCATTCCTTAAGCACCTACGAGTACCTCGGCATCAAGCAAAACGTGTTACCACGGAACGGTAGTCACTAAAGGTCCACAGGTGATTCCACTGTGAGGAGGGTTGAGAAGTCCCTGCCTGACCCTTGTCTGATTGAGACCATGCTTTTTAATACACAGCTCACAAAACCTTCGGTGATACAGTCTCTGCCTACCTCCCCATTTCCTCTCTGTCTTACACGTCTCTGCAGCTCTCTAGCCAGAGTGACCCTCTTGCCCTCCTCCCCACATCCTGATGTGTGGCTGCTTCTTGTGCCTCTGTCCTGACTCACAAGGTCCTAGACTCATTCCAGCATTTTGTCTCGGAGGCTGTCTCCTTTCCTGGTGTGCCCCACTCCCTAGAGCAGTGCTCCACAGACAGGAGGCTCTTCCTGTTTGCTGAAAATGAATGCACGGATTCATGAATATGTGCGTCAGTTTTAACTAAGATCTGAAGCTGCTCACATTTATTTGTCATTACCATGACTCTAAGCTTATAAGTAATAACATAAGTCAACACCCAGGTGGAAGTATCAAGGAATGAAAATCATACACTGGTTGATTTTTGCTGTAAATAAATAATTAGTCCTGTTTTCAGACTTGTCCTACAGGGTGTAGAGTTGGGTCCAGGCAGGCATGTAGACAGCTCCCTGTGTAGCAACCCCAAATTCTCACTCCGTGTGGGGAATCTGCACAAAGGACCAGCTAGAGGAGCTGTTGGTGCCCTTGGCTGCGAGGGTTCCTCCTGCACAGCTTTGTGGGAGGCCTGGGCATTGGCCGGGCCACCCCCACTCCTGCCCTCCTCTCCCTCACTGCCAATTACCCCAAGCTGCATCTGCCTTCCCAACCCCCCCAGGCCCCCGCATGAGACACAAATTTAAAATGAGTTTTGGAAGTGATATGAAAACACATCTGGAAAGCCAAACTTCCCGGGCACATATGCAGTGTGATTGCACGTGCACGTCAGGCTGCTGTGTCATGATATTAGCATGAAAACACCATGGATTTCAGGTTCCAATTGTCCTGGTGTCAGGCACTCAAAGTCACTCACCGAGCACTGTGTGCCAGGAACTGTGCTGGCCCCGTGCCCATGTCCTTCAATCTACCACTGCTCAAACCTGCAAAGAGCCTGGGATGGCGTGTCCGAAAAGCTGGTAATATTTCATTTCAAATTTCAGGTTTCAAACTTCATCACCAAGAACCATTATATCCAATTTGATTTAAATTACGTAGAGTTAAATGGCAGGTCTATTTTCCCAGATAACATCTCAGAAATCTGTCATCTGGGATGACTGATGCAGTTACCTTTCTCTCCAGGAGTCGTGAGGGAGCTAAGAGCTGGATGAACAAGAGAGGGGGGCACATTCTCCCTGGAGAAACTTCCTTCCTTACCAGGAGACCGGCAAAGCTCTTCAGCTAGCATCCTTCCCTGGGGCATGATCCACGATCACTGTGAGATTAACAGCACTTAGCAAACACAGGCTAGAATTTCAGGCACTTTCTTCATCACCTCCACCATTGCTATGACTAACAGAAGCCCTGCCAGGTGGGGGTTCCATTGTCGTCATCATTTTACATATGAGGTGCCTGAGGCCACAGGAACTTGTGCTGATGCATCTGCTTCAGGCACAGACAGGGATTGCGGCCAGTGGTCCCCAGGTTCACCCCTCTCCTGTTCGTCCTATTCTGTATTGCTGGACGTGCACTAGAAAGGATCTGCTATTGGATTTTTGTATAACATTTTTCTTAGTGTTTATTTGGCTGCAATGTTATAATTTCTTTTCTTTTTTTTTTTTTTTTTTTTTTTTGGCAATTCTCAACAAGCATTTATTCATTCAGCCATTCAAACAGATTCTTATCTGGGGTCTAATCCATGCTGAGTTCTGCACATCGCTGAATGGTTACTGATCACCTTTTTTTGCAGTTCTTCTCCATGGCCCGCCTGGCTCCATTCCTTTCCCTGCTTGGAGCCCTGGAGGCTGACCCTGCCAGCTGTGCGCACCCCCCTCCCCTGGCCCCTTTGTCACTGTCTTCTGGTTGAGTCCGGTCTGTGGTGGGCTCTGGTAGGAGACCAAAGGGCAAAAGAAGACGGAGTTTCACCTCTTGGGACACAGCTGAGCCGCTCCACGACTGTGGTTCTTGCCAAGTGGCCCCTCTTCCCAGTCTGCAGGGGCATAATCTCCTCTCCTTGCTCCTTCAGCTGAGTGAGGGGGCCCCATTTGCTATTTCTGGGGTCCGCAGCATCCAGAATGGTTCCTTTATTAAATGATCTTCATTTGCACCGTCTGGGGTGAGTTCCATAACAAGTAACGCCAGGGGTTGAAGTGGGATGGATAGAGACGTAGATCATGTGCCATGAAAGGCGACTGTCAGCCGCATCTCAAATGCAGCACAGCCAGGCTTTGAGGGGTCAAGATGATCTTTACCTTTCACAGTGAGAAGGAGAAAGCACTTAGGAAGGTCCGAACCTATTTCCAGTTACAAGAATACAGAAGTGTGACCTAAATCTAGTTTTTGCTTTGAAATGCAATATGCATAGAAAGTCAGACACAGGTGTTAATGTAAAGTTTTACTAACATTACTTCAAGCATTGGTTTTGAATCATCATTTTTTTAAAGAAAAAAATTAGATACCAAAGATAAATGGAAGTCTAAATTATTGATTTGCTAAATATCTTTCTTGCTGAAGGCTTTAACTCCTGTTGATATTTTAGCCAGAGCATTAAATATGTTATGTCTGCTCCTTGTTATTTTCCTTTGCCTCTTTGTCCTAAAAGAACTGCACTAGACATCACCAGGACACACAGAAAAACAGAAATTTATGCAAATGTTAAATCCAGAAGTCTTCAAATGGGAATAAATCTGAGATTTCTCATAGCATGCTAGAAAACTGTAGGAACAGGCACACGTTTTACTGGATTCTTGAGCCAACTAAAGCCTCTTTACTGCCCTTTCCCTGGAAACAGGACTTAAATCATAAACCTCAGAGGCCAGTGCTGTAAAATGCTGCTTGTATTGCAGCAGAAATGAAATGTTCACAAAAGGTAGCTAATAATAATGATAACCAAGTGATTCTAAAAGTAAAGTATTTGTCTTAATAGTATTATTTTCCCCACTGGACATTAAATTGCATGTTTTCCATGCATATTTATTTAATCCTTAAAATAAATTTATTATGTTTTAAACCTGAAGAAAATGAACATTTGAGAGCATAAGTGACTATACCAAGGTATTAGGGCTTGTGAATGGATTTGAAGTCCAGCTGTGTCTGAATCAGGGGCCCTGTTCTTAACCCATCTTGTGAATGGATTTGAAGTCCAGCTGTGTCTGAATCAGGGGCCCTGTTCTTAACCCATCTTTACATTCACTCCTAACTCACCTTCGGTGAGGACTGTGCCACCGCAGCACTTAGAGAAGGACGTGGGTGGAATACCAAGTCCACGGGCTACTTATTAGCTACCTGTGTCTTGGTTCTTCTAAAAATCTTTCCCTGACTGTAAGATAGAATGACAATATCCACCACATTGAGGCTTAAGAAGATTAAGAAATATTCTTAAAATATGTGATAACACATGTATACACGAGGTACGATGCCTAGCATTCAGTAGCCATGCAATAAATGCCTATCCTCTTTCTGTCTTATTCTAAGTAAAAGAGAGTATAATAGCTACGCTTTCTCCCCTTACTTTAGGATTTCCTACCTTGTGTTTGTTCCAAATAACATCTCAGTGCTCCTTTTTACCAAGCCCTGGCATAACCCTTTCGAGGACTGAATTTACTCCACCTGATTTTCACTAATTTGGTCCCCAGTTAAACACACTGAGAGAGCAGAAATTCTAATGTGTTGTAACATTTATTCCTTTTCCTACTCTCAGATAAATAGATTAGTATTGTTAGTATTAGGTTTGCAAAGATATGCCCAATGGGCATGCCCAAGAAGGTTTGTGTTTTGTTTTTCTGTTCGTGTGTGTGAGAGAAGAAAAATGAGAGAGAGAGAGAGAGAGATGGAGAGAGAGGGATAGGAGAGAAAACCAGAGAGAGAGAGAGAGAGCGCGTGACAGGGACAGAGACAGAGAGAGAAAGAGAGAGAGAGACAGACAGACAGACAGAGAAAGACAGAGAGAGAGAGACAGATAACAGACAACTTATGTTAAAATAGAGGGTATAAACTAAAGTAGTAAGACTTCCAATAAGTAAACATCTCTTTTATTCTTTTTATGTAAAAGGCTACATTCCTTCATAATAAATATAGACAAAGATGTGTTATTTGCACATTTATTTGTGTGTTTTGTTGTTTCCCTAGAATAGAGTCAGTTAGTGACTTCCAAGCCTTTCCCTCACTCTTCCTCAGACACCTGCAGTGAAGTGCGTTTCAAGAAAGCAGGTGATTTGTGGCAAGGTCACTTAAAGAATAAAATTCCAAGTTTCCTAGTCTGCCTTACCAGGTCTTTAACAATCATAATGATTATAAAAATGCATGATAGGCTGCTATAGGAGGTACGTGCTGTTATTAATCTCCTTGCTAGGACCAGGATATTGAGCCTGGGAGGTCTGTCGTTCCACCGTCTCCCCCTACCATGCCTGCCTGGCTCCAAAGACCCCCCTGTCTGCAGCACACTCACCTGGATCCCTCTCACCTGCCAGTCTCATTCCCCAACCATCCCTTTCTGTCTTATGATTGAACACGTGTTGAGAATGTTGCACAGGACAGGTAGGTCTCCTCCTGTCCTGTGCTGTGCTGGCCCCATCAGTCCTCACAGCTCCTTCCAGCCTGCACTCCACGCCCCAATGCCATTGCTGCCCCGGCACACAGAGCCAGTTGCCCCCTTCTCTGCATGCGTTTCATGGCCTGGTGATGCCCCGTTTTCACTCTGTCTATGTAATACTGCCAGCTTGCCCTCCGTCAGTCAAAGACGTCTTCAGGTCGTGTCCATGGATTTTTAAATATTGTTGTTTTCTCAAAACTCAACACAATTCCTGACACATAAAATGCTTTTAATAAGAGTTTGCTACATGTTTACAGTTTCAAAAGCATTTCAACGTGTTATCACGGAAGTGCTGTCTTCTACCAATACACAGTTTCACAAAGTTTACAGGGGAAGGAAAGGTTCAATTCTCTCAGCCCTGTCTCCTTGAGGAGGCGGTTTTGCATATGTTCTTGAAAATCAAACACACACACAACACACACACAAACAGACACATTTTGTTTCATTAGCAGATTATAAAACATAGCTAACATTACATAGAAATATTTTTGAAAATAATAAAAAGGAAAAATTCTCCCGTTTTACAGTGTCTAATTGTTCATGAAATAAATTCCAAAATGCAAATCCAGAAACAAATTTGGATCTCCTTAGATTATATTAGACAAATAAATAAGCACATAATAATGTGTGTGTGTTTCCGCACACAATTATGTACGACATGAACAAAAAGAGTGGTGAAGCTGAAAATGTCTGTTTCAAAGCGAAACAACACTGGAGATTGCCAATCTTTAAAAACAATCGATTTTTATATTTTTTTAAAATCCTGCTTCTGGTAGGACTTAATCCCAGAAGTAGGATGTGTATGTAGGAAATCAAGGGTTCACATCCCTTTTCAAGATTGGTAAGTAGCAGCTCTGCTCACATTTTTGGATTCGATATGATTGGCCTTCCTCTTCCATGGGTTCCACATTTGTGGATTCCACCAACTGCAATAGAAAATATTCAGGAGAAAAAGGATGGTTGCACCTGTACCGAACATGTACAGACGTTTCCCTGCCATTATTTCCTAAGCAATATAGCACAACCACTATTTACATTGTATCAGGTGTGATAAGTAATCTAGGGACGACTTAAAGCACACAGGAAGGTGTGCATAGCTTGTATGCAAATACTATACCATTTTATATCAAGGACTTCCACATCCAAGATGTCCTGGAACTAGTCCCCCACTGATACTGAGAGATGACTATGTATACAATAAAGGAATGAAACTGGCAAGATAAAAGAAACACTTGACTAAACTCCTGTCTTAACTTCTCATTTCGAATATACACAAGTGTTTCTAAACCTAGGTTTGCATAAGCCTTATCTATTATTGATATGAATTCTTATTTTATTTCAAATTTTCTTTCTATGTTTTTGGAACCATTATTACCTCCAGGCATACCCTAATCATGTCACTGCAACAGGAAGGAAAATAGCGTTGCCAATGCTGCCGGGCTTCTGTAAGAGATGTAAGAGATCTGGCATTGTAAGTTCAGGGTTTTCGGTGCCCTGATGGTGGTTTTGAGACGTGCGCTGTGGTCTGCCTTGGGTGTCCTGGCAGGCATTGTAAGCATGCGGTGTGATGCACCAGCTCTGAGGTTTGCCTTTGGTGTCCTCGCAGGCATTGTAAGCATGTGGTGTGATGTACCAGCTCTGTGGTCTGCCTTGGGTGTCCTCTCAGGCATTGTAAGCATGTGGTGTGATGTACCAGCTCTGTGGTCTGCCTTGGGTGTCCTCTCAGGCATTGTAAGCATGTGGTGTGATGCACCAGCTCTGAGGTTTGCCTTGGGTGTCCTCGCTGGCATTGTAAGCATGTGGTGTGATGTACCAGCTCTGTGGTCTGCCTTGGGTGTCCTCTCAGGCATTGTAAGCATGTGGTGTGATGTACCAGCTCTGTGGTCTGCCTTGGGTGTCCTCTCAGGCATTGTAAGCATGTGGTGTGATGTACCAGCTCTGTGGTCTGCCTTGGGTGTCTCGCAGGCATTGTAAGCAGGCACAGTGTGATGTGCCAGCTCTCCAGGATGCCCCAAGGTCAGACACAGGCTCCTAGCTGGAAACAGGACTGAGCATGGTCCTTTCTACGCCAGGTTGCAGGTAAAATACCTACTCCCAACCTGGACACTGCTTAGAAAACTCCACCTTCTTGTACACTTTTCAAATGTGTAGACCATAGATTTGGTAAACAAATATGCTTATTCTGAATGTAGACAGAAGGCTAGTCATGAAACAGTATGTTATGGAGTTGTAAAAAAGAAAGTCCCCAGCAAAATAAAATTTAAAAAAAGCTTTCTATCTTGCTAGGCTGTCCCTTTCCTGGGTCTTTGGCTGGAGAGCAGCTGTTCTGAGGACTTGTCCTTTTTTCTGCACCAACCTAGATGGGACAGCCTTCTACACACTCAGCCATGTAGTGTGGCCCGTTGCCCCTACACACCTGCATGGCGAGTACTGAATACTGTAGACAATATAACATACTGGTGTTTGTGTA